>NW_020954559.1:19576985-19739374 GCF_900497805.2 Vombatus ursinus | reverse complement strand
TCTTCTTCTTCTTCTTCTTCTTCTTCTTCTTCTTCTTCTTCTTCTTCCTTTTCTCTCTCTTTCTTTGTCTCTGTCTCTCTTTCTCTCTGCTTCCCTCTTCCTTCCTTCGTTCCTTCCTTTTTTTCTGGCTCTCCTTAGTTGTAAATACAGTCCACAATCTGAAACACACTGCTGATTGCCATGGGAGCTTTGACCTGCTTCATTTTCTGACCTTGACTACTCTAGTTGGGTCAGATTCCTATGGGTCTTTAAAGTTTCCTTTCCTCTTGAGTGGTGGATATTTTTAAGCTGATTGTTACTTTGATAAGGCAGTAGTCTGGGGTTATAGTTTCCTCAACTGAATGTTCTTTCCTTTCCTCACCAACTTTTCTGTTTCTTTACTTGCTGCCTATCCACATCCTATCATAGGTTCCCAAAGTGAGTAATACCACTCTCTGGCAGGTGCTGGAATTATCCAGGTGTGCAGTAATAGCGTTAGGTGCAATTGGGGGGAGGGTGAATAAAAATAAGGGGGAAGTGGAGGCATAAGGAAAGAAGAGAGGATAAGAAATTTTGAAAAACCATATGTTTCATCTGTTGTGTAATGGAGTTAAAGTAGTGATTGCATTATTTTCCAAATAAATACATGAAATGCAAGTTATAACCGATCAGTGGTCAAGTCTGCCAACAGGTTTTAATGAGCAAGTGTTGATAGGCGAGCACGTCCGACATGTTGGGAAGTCCAGCATGCATTGGCAGGAATATGTGCATGTCATGACTTGTTTACAATATGATTCTATATGGTTACATGATGAAATATTCATCATCAAAATTTCATTGCAGGAAAAACCCCACAAATTTACAATAAATTATCAAATTTAAGATGTATCATTTAAAAAAAATATTTTATACTTTTTGAAATGATGCAAATTTAAAAAAAATTAAAGGGTTAAGGAAAATAGATTTCCAGGGGGCACTAATTTTTTTTTTGAAAAGGAGGCAGTAAGCCAAATAAGTGTGGGGACCTCTGCACATTCTTTTTTGTTTTTATCTTACAAATTTATTTAATTTTCAATTAGCAGAACAAAACAAGCATTTCCATAACAGTACAACAAAAAAGATGATTGCACAAGAAACTGCAAATCTAACCATGTACAAATTGCTATTCCCTCCAAATATACAACAGTTATCATGTAAATTTTTTTTTTCCATCCCCCCACAATGGCTACCATTAGACACAAATAGGTATATATATGTAAAATTATTCTATATATGCTTCTATTTATCAGGTCTTTCTCTGGATGCAAATAGAGTCTTTTTTCATATGTACTTTATTTTTAATCTGTGTATTTATAATAGTTGAAATGACTTAGTCACTCATTCTTAAAACAATATTGCTGTTACAAAATCAATGTTTTCTTGCTTCTGCTCATTTCACTCTGCATCATTTCACGCAAGTCTTTCCATGCCTTTCCAAGATCATTGAGTTCATCATTTCTTTTTTTTTTTTTAATTTTATTGCTAGGCAATGGGGTTAAGTGACTTTCCCAGGGTCACACAGCTAGTAAGTATTATGTGTCCGAGGCTGGATTTGAGCCCAGGTCTTCCTGAAACCAGGGTCTGTGCTCTATCCACTGTGCCACCTAGCTACCCTGAGTTCATCATTTCTTATAGCAGAGTAGTAGTCCACTACAACCATGCACCACAACTTGTACAACCATTCCCCAATTGATGCTATAAACATCCCATTCACATTTGAAGTTATAATTTCCCTCCATTTTATTTTTATTCACAATTTTCTTTCTCAGCCTCTCTTTTTACCCTGTCCCTGTGAGCTTATCTTCTCCCCCTAGTAGAAGAGAATGGTAAAAGGACTAATTGTTTCATTTCCCACAAGGTTGAGTTTGCTCTGCCCAAGGATGGACCTTTAAGATGAAGGTTTAGAAAAGATTTCATCCTTTTCTGGAATCTATGTTCAGATCTTCTAAATCTCAATAGGGAAACAGTTATTAGTAGGTATCATCAAAAGCAGTTCCCTAGAGACCAATGATCATTTAGCACTAGAAAGGACCTTAGAGGCCATGAAGTCCAACCCCTTCATTTTTATAGAAGAAGAAACTGAGTCACAGAGAAAATTTGCACAGGTCAAATAGCTAGTAAGTGTCTGAGGTGGGATTTACTCTCTTACTCTCAAGTAAGAGACCTAGGTCTCTTCTTGACTTCAAGCCCAGTGCTCTATACACTATGCCATATTAGAGGCAGCTAGGTGGCATGGTAGATAGAATGCTAGATCTGGAGTCAGGAAGACCTGAGCACTAATCTGGCCTCAGACACTTGCTGGCTGTCTGGCTCTAGACAAGTCACTTAAGCCTTGTCAGCCTCAGTTTCCTCAACTTTAAGATGGGGATAATGGTGCTACATGCCTCACAGGGTTGTTCTGAGGATCAAAGGAAATAATACTTGTAAAGTGCTTAGTGTGGTACCTGGCACGTAGCATGCGCTTTATAAATGCTTATTCCCTTAAATGTCTGAGGCTGAATTTGAGTTATGGTCTTTCTGACTCTAGGCCCAGTGCCCTATCCACTGCACCACTTAGCTGATCTAGGACACCGAAATAAAACAGAATGAAAAGTAAATAGCAGGTAGATGAATAACAAGTACTTACACTACCCATTTCCAGATACCAACTTCTAATCTTAGAAGATCACAAACCTGTGAGTTCATCGATTTCTGCCCTCATTGCTGATTTTCACCATGGCTTTGTTGGCTAGGGAATTGAAAAGAGGAAGGGTGGGAGACGTATGAAGGAGATGGTAGTTATAAGTGTTCATAAGACCAGTGATGAAGCGTAGATGCTGTGTTTCACCATAGAAACACAGGCGCCTTACAAAGACCCTGCGTCTCTGTGTTAGTGTCATTAGTGTTCTCTCTCAAAAATTAAGAAGGGAAAATGCTTCCTACCAGGTACTAGGAGGGATCTATCCCAAGCCAGATACAACTATGGGGAAATGCCTCCTACTGCTAGCTCCAGCATGGCTCATATGGAGTCAAAGAGAATGATTTATGCCACTCCGCCAGCAGGAGTGAGAGATACCCCTTCTTTTTTCTCCTCTCTTTCTGGGGCTTTGTTGCCCAGACTCCTCTGGTCACTGAATGCTAGACTGATGCGTCAGTTCTTGCTTTTCTGCCCCAGTAGCCCTCAGTTGTATTGCTAGAGATTATGATGCAACGGTGATTATGTTCCAGTTTCTTTTAAAAGTGCATATTTTAATGTTAACATACAATGTAGTCTAGATGCTTGGGTATCCTAGGATCCATTCCCCATCGATCTCTGTACCAGTGAAATCGTGTACTATGGAGCATAACTTGAATGTTGCTTCCCCCTGCTGCCCAGTCAGTGTTTGCACAGGCAATGCAAATTATTTTTGCTGGACAATTAGCTCCTTAATTATATTATACTTAGGCTAATGTTAAAATTAATTATCTTTCCCCAAGACAAATAGGAATGATTTTTTATTATCTATGTTATCACTTATTCCATTAGTATGGACAAAAGAGAATAAACCACATGTTAATTAAAAGGCACCTAAACTCATCCAAAATGCTTAACTGCTCTGAGCTTTTTTCCTTATTTCTAAAATGAGGAGGTGGCCTGGATTGCCCTGAGGACTCTTAAAGCTTGCAACTTTTGTCATTTTCTAAATGAACTCTGATATGTTATCTTTGAACTGTTTAGTGTCACTAGGCATCATTAATATAGGGATAATAACAATGCTTTAAATTGGTATTCTATTTTTTCGTTTTTATAGTACTTTCCTATATGTTTTTTCATGTGTTCTTTGCAACACTTTGGTGAGATTAGCAGGGTAAACATCTTATATATCAGGAAACTGAGGTGTCACTTACTCAAGGTCACGTAGTTAGTAGGTGGTAGAACCAGGACTTAAACCTTGGTGTCCTTATATTAATATTCTCCACTACACTGTACTGATTCATAATTTTCTGTTTCAATGGATCCATGGTCTTGGTCTCACTGATCTGAACACCCCATCCAAAGTATAGATCACAATCTATACATGCCTTTTCAGCCTGTGTGGTATAATTCTGCGGCTCTCTAATGCAGGGATTAATCTGCAGTTCATGAACTTTTTAAAATAGTATTTTTTCAATTACATGTAAAGACAATTTTAAACATTCTTTTTTTCTATAAAATTTTGAGTTCCAAATTTTCTCTCTCCCTCCCTTCTTTCTCCCCTCTCTAAGATGGTAAGGAATTTGATATAGGTTATATATGTGCAATCATGTAAAACCTACTTCCATATTAGTCTTATTGTGAAAGAATAAACAGAACATAAGAAAAAAACATGAAAAAAAATAAAGGGAAAATAGTATGCTTCAATCTGCACTCAGACCAGTTTATGGACTTTTTGATAGCTGTATTCCAATAATGGCCTTTCTGTACAATCTTATGCATTTTATTTTATTCATTTAAAAATATTATTCTGAGGAGGGGTCCATGGCACAAAAAAGGTTAAGAACCTCTTTAACTTCATCAGTATGGATCCTCTCTACAATGCTGCTGATCTCAATCCATCCACACTGTCTCACTCTGTGCAGCTCTTATCTATGACCTCTCATAGTTCTTGCACAGAAAATAAACCCAACACGATGGAGACTTTTCCCCAGAACTCTCAATACTACCTAGGTATCACTGGAATACACAAGCAGATCATAAGCTATCTCTCACTCCTACTCCACACTTAGCCTGTCTCCCTTTCCACTCCTGCCTTTCTTGATAATGTTGCATGCCATGACTTGTACAAAATTCTTCATTGACAATATTCTACAACCTATTCATTCTCACCATATATCTCTCTCTGCCCTGTGGATGGCAATTTTGATTCTTTGGAGATTATGAAATAAAAGAATTTGAAACCATGCAGCAGCATCAGAAGGGCATTTGTGTTTAATTGATGAAGTTTTGAATCAAGAAGCAGCTACAGATAGTTGAAAGTGCTGTACAACTTCCCAAACACAATCAAGACCATTCTATTGTTCATGTTCAACTCTGGGTCCAGCTAAATAGCTATTAAAGTATCTGTATGTGTGTAGTGTCTATATCTATGTATGAACAGATTAGTGAACCACTCATCTAGCTGCACATCACTATGTAGACCAGAGGTATCAAACACGAAGCCTGGTGGCTGCATTTTGGCCTGCAATTCTGTGAGAGCGCCTGAACTAGATTAAAATGTAACTGGGAAATATTTGACAAATAAAAATACAATATAACATAGATAATTTGTGGTTTTCTAAGTTAATATATGACCTACGGGGATCTTTATGTCAAAGCAAAGACATTTACCTCAAAGCAAAGACACTTACTAAGATAAACCTAGAGCTCACTCTCTCACGAATACACATAATAGAAAGAGTTGGTGCTTACTTAAGGTACGACGGTAGTGAGACACTGATTAGGAAGCACATTTGGCCAAGAAAACTCATGCCTCTGGAACTGCAGAGCCCTAAGGTTATTTCTTTTCTTGTGACATCTATATGTTGCTGCATCTTTCCATCCTCTCCTTTCACTGGTTGTACAACACGTCTTCTGAGCAGTCTCATCACTTGATCTCTTTGGATCTACTCTTCTCCATGGGTCAACTCCCAACTGCCAAGATTAATTCTCCCTGGAATCCATGTTTGGCTTCATTATCTGCTATTTAGGGTCATGATCCTACTTTATCATGCTTCCTACCTTAAATACTACTTTTTCTTCTTTTTGCTTACTTCTCATGCTTACATGTTCCTTGGAAGTAAGTATTTTTATACTTTGCTAGATACAGTGTCTTATAGTGGGTGAATTGCTTTCTTTTAAGATTCCATGACTAATATAGTAGGGAAGGTATGGTAGGAGGGGATAAAATCTCTCTCCTACCATTATCCTCTCCTTACTTGCTGCCCTCTTATAGAGTCATAAGGATACACTCCCCAAAGATGTTCTCTTGCCTTGACTCCACAAACAGTTGGATTCTATTCAAGACTTGGAAGGATTATTCTTTTAAAAGCCTCCATGGTCATGGTTGATCTTTTCTAGTCATTGATAAGTCAAGCTCTCTTTCCATTTCAATCATGGACATTTCCCCCAATATTTCTTAAAGAGATAATATGACAGATACATCTTTGTGCTTCACTAGCTTTTTAAAAGAATTTGTTGTGATTTTAACACATAACTATCTTAAACAAAATAATTTAACATTTATAGTTTTATTATAACAAAAAATAACAATAACTATTAAAGTATTCAGAGGACTTGATTTTTGGTACAAAGTTATTCAAAACTGTGACTTTGATGACATTGCTATTCAAAATTCTTTTTCAAATGCCTATCTTTTCATATTAATCTGCCCCTCCCACTACATCACTCATATTAATTAAATAACCATACACTCTCTCTAAATAAAATTCTCAAAGCATACATGCATAGTCTGATGAAACAAATCTCCACATTGGCTATGTCCAAAAATATGTCTTATTATCCATTTTAAGTTCATCACCTCTCTGGCAGAAGGTGAATGGAATGTTTTATCCTTATTCTTTTGGACTCATGGTTTAGCAATGCATTGATCAGAGTTCCAAAGTCTTTCAGAGTTGTATTTCTCTATAAAGTTATCATTGCATAGATTGTTCTGTTAAGTTCTGTTTACTCGTTACTAATTCTTCTCTGTATCAGTTTATTAGGTCTTCTCTAAAAATGTTCATTTTGTAATTTCTTATGGCATAATATATTTCATTCCATTAAAATACAACGATGTGTTCCCCAATGGTGGACAACCCCTTAGTTTCCAATACCTAATACAAAAGAGTTGATATATCTTGATCACTATGTATATCTCCTTTTCCTCTTTCTTTGAGTTGGAGGCCCAGTAGTGGTATAGCTGGGTCCAAATATATGCACATTTGAGTAACTTATTGAAGTTCCAAATTGCTTTGCTGAGCAGTTGGACTGAATCACAGCTTTACCAACAGTACACTAGTGCACTTGTTTCTCCAAAGCCCCTCCAACATTTGTCATTTGTCATTTGTGATGTGGTGGAAATTCAAAGGTGCTTTAGTGTGCATTTCTTTAATTAGTGATTAAGAGAACTTCATATGGTTGTTGATAGTTTGGATTTCTTCCTTGGAAAATTGCCTGTTCATATGCTTGTATTATCCTCCATATCACTTGATTAGTCAAGAAATCTTCCCCTATCTATAGTTCTTAAAGAAAGTTTCTTTCCTGCTCTTCTAATGTGTTCATGATATGACCTTTTATATCTTGGTCATGTGTCCATTTGGCACTTAGGTTAGCATAAGGTGTGAGGTGTTGGTCTAGATCCAATTTTTTCCAGACTGCTGTATAGTTTTCCCAGAACATTTTGTCAAATAATTAGTCTTTTAGATTCTTTGGATTTAATAAATACTACATAACTGTATTTGTTTGCTTCTGAATAGGTTGGGCACCCAACCTATTCTGCTGATCAACCTCTCTCTCTTTTTAACCAGTAACAAATAATTTTAATGATTACTACTTTGTGTTACAGTTTGAGATCTAATACTGATAGACTTTATTTCTTCCCACATTTTTCATCATTACTTTTCAGATTCTTGATCTTTTGTTCTTCCATATTAATTTGGTTATTATTTTACTAAGTCTATAAAATCTTCCATTGGTCATTTGATTGCATGCTATTGAATAAGCAAATTAGCTCAAGTAGTACGGCTATTTTTATTATATTTTCTTGACCTACCCATGAGCAATTAATTTTCTTCAATTATTTAGGTCTGTCTTTACTTCTACAAAGAATATTTTCTAGTTCAATTCATATAGTTCCTGGGCAAATTGTGAAAGATATATTCTCATACTTTACAACTTATCTAATTAGTTTGAAATTCTGATGATTTTTAATGTTACCTTTGCTATCTGCCCCTTAATGTTTGTGATTACACCAACTGAGTTGGTGGAGGGAGATCAAATCCTCCCCAACCCCTTCTACCTGGATATTAGTCATTTAAAGACATACTTAAAGATATTTATCATGTCTCCCACAACTTTTCTTTTTTTCCTGGATAAACATCTTTTCAAACAATGCTTGGAATAATGGAAAGAATGCTAACTTTGGAGTCAGATGACCTGAGTTCAAATCCTGGCTTTGCTGTTTCCTACTTGTATGACCTGGAGCTAGCTCAACAGTAAAATGGAAGGCTTAGACTAGATGACTTTTAAGATCCCTTCTAACTCTAAATCTATGATCTTATGGTTAAAGATCATGTAATCCTATGAACTAATATTCATGTGTCATGATATCCAATTCCCTCATCATTCTGATTTCCCTCCTCAACATGAGTTCTGGTTTGTCCATTTCTTTCTAAAATATAGTACCCAGAAATGAACATGATAGCCCAGTTGTGGTTTGACCAGGGTAGAGTAAAGCAGGGGCATTATCCTCTTCTTTCTGGATATGTTGTAATGCTAAGATCAAGCTGTGTGATCCTGGGTAAATTATTTAACCTTTCAGTGTCCCAGACTAAAAGTTGCAGAGAAAATGAAAACTCATATTTATAGAGGGAGTTACCTTATCTGAGAGTTCTTTATACAAATGAAATCATAGGTTTTTATCTCTCCTAAATCACCAGTTTTTATCTCTCTCCTATGATACTATTGACTCATTTTGAGCTTGCAGTCCACCAAAATACTCATATCATTTTTATTATCATTGTCTAGCCACACCTCTCCCATCCTGGTCTTGTGTAGTTGATTTTTTTTCTACCCAAATGTAGGAATTTATGTTAGTCTTTATTAAATTTAATTTCATTAGATTTTAACCTGTCAACATCTTTTATTTTTAATTAGACTCTGATTCATGTATCTAATTTCCTCATTGACTTAAAAATTCAAATGAAAGCTATCTGAGGGAAAAAGCTGTTTTCAATTTTGTATTCTCCATAGCACCTAGCAGAGTACTTGGCACAAAATGAACACTCAGTTGAAAGAATGACTGGCTGGTTGGATAAGACTGGATAATGGAACTGTCACAGAAAAGAAAGGTGAATCTTGAACTTAGTGTAAAGTATGAACCTGGACAGAATGGCAAAAGATGGTGTCAAGATGTCATTATCGGTGACCTATTTAGCCTCAAAATGTTGGGGTGTTCTCCTAGGTGCCTTGCGGAGCTGGTATCCCTTCAATGGTAGAAGCAATAGTTCCTTTCAATCCCAATGGTTCCAACATGGAGAAGTTTCACTGACCTCTCTCTCAAGTCTGGGAGCACAGAGTTAGCGGTTCAGAACTGAAAGCAGCTGGGGATGAGGCCATTCACATTCCACCCACTTCAGTCCTTGGCTCTAAATCACCAGTCTGCACCTGGTGCTGCTGCATGTCCTATACAGGACTACGTCATGGAATCAAAGAGTGGGAAATCATGCAGACTAATTCAATTCCTTCTAAAGCATCCCCGACAGATGGCTATTGAGCTGGAACAACACCAGCGATAAAGAGCTCACTATCTCAGAAGCATTTCATTTTTCAGACAGCTATAATTCTCAAAAAGTACTTCCTCATGTCCAGCCTGTAACTTTTTACCTACTGCTCCTAGTTCTGCCCTCTGGGATCACAGAGAATGTTTATCCCCTTTCTACATGAAAGAATGTTACATATTTAGAGACAGCCATTAACTTTTCATATGACATGGCTTCAAATCCTTTTATTTCTCTGGACACATTCCATTTTGTCAATGACCTTCTCAAAATGTAATGCTCAAACTCAAAACAATTCCTAATATGGAGGCAGCTAGGTGGCATCGGTCTGGACTTGATATTAGGAAGATCTGAGTTCAAATCCTGATTCAAACACTAGCTATGTGACACCTGGGCAAGTCACTTAAGTTCTATCTACCTGCTTCCTTATCTGCAAAATAGGGAGAATAGCGCTTACCTTTCTCGATTGTTGTGAGGTTAAATTGTGATAATATTTGCAAAGTACTTTGTAAACCTTAAACTGCTATACAAATGATAACTAATACTCCTAACAACAAAATAATGAATAATGATGATAAAATAATTAGTAATAACAGTAAGAGTCTGATGAGTACAGAAACCATGGAACCTTCCTAATTTTGATCATTATTTTTTCTATAAATTATTTTCTGTAAGGATAACCCAAGATTACATGACTTTTTTTTTTCCTGTCTTTTGGGAGAAATCAGATCATACCAATGACTCATGAACAATTAAAATCACCAAATCCTTTTTATATAAACTGCTTCTCTAATATTGTGCTTTTGTAGATTAAAAATATAAATGAAGAAATTTACATTTATTCTTATTAAGTGTCATTTTGTAAGACTTGGCCCATTAATACAATTAAAATATAGTAGACATGAAATTAACATAAAATTTAATGTTAATAATAAAATAAAAGGTAGAGATCATCTTAGTTCAGTGGAAAGCATTGGATTGGAATTTAGAAGATTTAGGTTCTTGTCCTGTTTTGCCACAGATACTTTAGATAAGTTACTTCACAACTCTGTACATCAGTTTTCTGTTCTTTAAAATGAATGGCTTTGATTAGATCACTTCTCAAATTCATCTAAACTTTAATATTCTATGATTCTTGGTTTATGATCTTGAACTTTCATCAAATTGTAAAGTTACTATTGGCCACCAGAGGGCTTCCTTGTTATTATGTGAAAGTTGAATAGAGTAAGGCAGGAAAAGGAAAAACATTGAACCGTGCCCCAATCTCTTCTTCCCCAAATATATGTCAATTATAATGCACAATCTTCCAATTCCTGAATCATATTGATTTCAGAGAATGGAAAATAAGATATAATTAGGAACTATATATTAATTTAATCTGTAGATGTAGAAACCCAACAACATTTTTTGGGGGTGGTTATCTCTTTTAGGGGCATATTTATCATATTTCTTTGTCATATGGTTATGCAAATTGTGAATGAGAAAATTGAATAATTGATGAAGTGAAAGTCCCTACCTACACTTCCGTATTTTTCTTTCAGGAGAACATAAGGGTTTGTATTTTATGATTTGGGGAGTTTAAAAAAAAATGTGACACCTTTCTTAAAATTTATTCTTTAAAAAATGCCTATCAGGCAAATTTCAGTGTGCATCCCTGTGTGTTCAACAGGCTACCTCAGTGAATTAGACAAGTGCATGTAGGATACAAAAGAAATACAACATAGTCTCCAACCTGTCAGATGACTTTCATAGGACAGAATAATAACTTTTATTCAGTTCAGCAAATATTAATAAGCACCTGCTATGTGCTCAGAACTGGGGATGCGAAAAAGAAAAACAAGTCTTGCACTTAAAGATTATGCAATCTACTGGAGGTGGAGGAAAAAAATACACAAGTATGATATTAAAATCTATAAAGAAAGGATCATAGATTTAGAACTGAAAAATTTAGAGGTTATTGTAGTTCAACACTTAATTTTATAGATAAGGAAATTAGAATTCACAGACATTCAGTGCCTTGCATGAAATCACATGTCAGTAATGAAATCACAAGTCAGTAACAGAGTTGGGACTTGATTTTGGGTCCTTTGGCTTCAAATCCAATGTTCCATTTGTTATGCATCACCCCTGGGATACTAGACTTTAATAAATAATTAATTCTTACCTTATCTTTACTGAAAGCAGACCTCCATGCCATATTCTGACCATGTCCACATCATGCTGCTTCCATTTGGGCTATTGTCCCTCTCCCTCTCTCATCCCCTGTGGAAATTTAGACTCTGTCTATGGAAATTTAGGGCTCTGACAGGTGAGCTTTGCTCTTATCTTGCCAGGAACCAAGCCTTCATGCCACTTCCCAGCCATCTCTATGCCATACCTATCCTATTACCATTCCTTTCCTGTCTCCCCTTTGTGTGCTGTGTTCCCCCATTAAATTGGGGCAAGTGGTTCAGAAAACATCCTGCCTCAGACACTTACTAGCTGTATGACCCTGGGCAAGTCACTAAACCTCTGTTTGCCTCAGTTTCCTCAACTGTGAAATTAAGATAATAAGAGTACTTATCTCCCAGGAATATTGTGACAATCAAATGACATAATATTTGTTAAGTGCTTAGCACAGTGCCTGGCACTTAGTAAGCATCATATAAATGTTAGTTATTACTAATATAAACTCCTTGAGGGCAGGGATTGTCTTGCTTGTTTGGGTTTATATCTTCAGGGCTAAATATTGTGCCTGGCACTTAAATGCTCTCTATCTCTGTCTCTGTCTCTCTCTGACTGTTTCTCTCCCCCAGCCTCCCTTCAATGTAAAGATATTATCAAGCAAACTTTTTTTTCTGTTCTTGGATGTATATTTAAATTGTACCTTTCAAACATATCAACTCATTTTGTAAGTATTGCAAAGATTCACAAAGTATGGTACCATGGACATTTTATTACGTCATATTAATATCACCAACAAGCAAGATTGTTATGTCTGTATTGCTAAACAGTAAGAAAAGAATATTTCCTTGAATAGTGTAGATGTTCACTTGTCTGAAGTCAGAGTGCTGGATGAAATGATCCCATGTTGGTAAATTCAAGCTCTTAGGCAATCTGAAATAAAATTAGACCATCTGACCATCATCCACTACTTGACTAAAGTATAGTAGAATGTCTCTATAATCTCCTCCACCTAAAACACTCCTAACTCACTTCCTTACCCATGACTTTTGAGTTATAAGAATGACCTTTATTATCTACCATGTTAAATGTAGAGTGAAACTCTGGATTTATTCTCCTAACCCACATACATACACACTAACAGGTTAGGTTCCCAGGAAAAGGTTGGGTTCATCTCCCTCTTAGGGTTCTAGGGATACTTCTAAGGGGTTGGGAGACATCACTAATGCTTTTAGCTTGAGACCTTTTCCCTAAAGTTAGCCATGAATGATTATCACTTTCTTACTTAATTAATATCGATTAGTTTTTACAAAAAGACAATTACTGAGAAGACACAGCAAAATGAGGGTTCTAAACATTTTCTCCCATTATCTAAGGCAGGAGTGGGGAAGCTGCGGTTTTTGTTCTGTGAATAATTTGTTCTGTGAAGTTTGGATTCAGTCAAAGGGCTGCACTTGAGGACCTAGAAAGCCACATGTGGCCTCAAGGCCCCTGATCTAGGAGCATACTCTCCCCTCTATCACCTTGGTCCTTGAAAAGAATAGACTCGAACTTAAAGCAACATTTGACTCACTAAGTTTACCTCAGTTCATCATAGCCGGTGGATAAATAGCTATAACTTCCTCTTGACTGTCTTTAAACTATGTAGGATCAAAAAAGTTACTGGGGACTTTAATCCTTACCATTTTACTTCTAGCAAATTCTGACCTGCATTTCATGTCCCAGACTTCTAGTGGCTTGCTTTCCTGACCTTCTGAAGCTCACAAGATTGTAGCCATCTCCAATACTTTTTCTCCTAAAAAGCGGGACATAATAGGTAAAACAAAGACAGAAGCAACAGTCATTGCCATATACTCATAGGCCACATAATGGTGGCTTTGGGGTAGAAAAGGCCCAATGGCTCTTTACGTAGACAGGGGCTTACAACATCCCTTGTCTTTGCCCTTGAACGTAACGAGGTAGGACTATTCAAGAATATGAGCAAAGAGCAAATGAGAGTCCCTTTGGCTGATTTGTGCCTTTGGAATGCACCCAGTTCTGGCTCAATGGCCAATCAACAATCCACTTAGCTATCACATGGTTAGCAGCCCAGAATCAGTTACCAAATGTCTGTGCATGCTCCAAATTGGGGAGCATGGCCTTTCCATTAAATATCATGTTTTTATGGAACAAACTCCCCAGCCTCTTACACATGGGAATTGTATCAATAGAGCATACTATACATCTTCACTAGTCAAACCACCCCTTCCTACCCTTTACTTATGTAATACACTGAGTGTTCATCCTTTGAAATTGTAATGGAATCCAGAGATGGAATAGCATTCCTAAGCAGAGTTAATATGCCCTATCCTCTCTTCTATATGGAGTGGGGTTGGGGATGAAAGGGAGTATTCATTCATGAAGTTGGGGGTTAATAACATGATGGAAAGCAAACACATTTGCTGAAGTATAGGCCAAAGAAGTAGAAGGAAGCTTTTGTCCCTTCTGAGCCTAGGAGTGCCTCTGGGAGATAATGAAGAGAAACAGTATGGTGTAGTGAAGAGAGCAGGAAGCTAGGTGGTGCAGTGGATAGAGTGCCAGGCCTGGAGTCAGGAAGACTCATCTTTCTGAGTTCAAATCTAACCTCAGACACTTATTACTACTATGTGACCCTGGGCAAGTCACTTAACCCTATTTGCCTCAGTTTCCTCATCTGTAAAGTGAGCCAGAGAAGGAAATGGCAAACCACTCCAGTATCTTTGCCAGGAAAACCCCAAATGGATCACAAAGAGTCAGATACAATTGAAAAAAATGAATGAACAAGTGAAGAGAGCACTGGACTAAGAATAAAGAAACTGGGATCCAAATCCTGCCTGGACTGCAAAGTTAGGCCAGTCACTCTCTGGTCCTTAGCTGTCTCATCTGTAAAAGGAGAGAATTGGACTAGAAGCTTGCTATGGGCCCTTCTAGGTTTGAAATGTTTTGATTCAATTCAATCTCAATTTGGTTACTATTTTTGGAGTACTTTTGTTAAATAACCAAATTCTTGGGAATACATTTGCTTTAACACATAGCATAAGCAATCCAGGATCTACAAATTAGCTTTTTATAGTAAATTGCACAAACCAGCATTTCATTTTCTTGTCACCTAATTGAAAATGCTAAATACTCAATTTACCTTAATTCCCGGTGTTTATTTGTTGTTCATCCTTTGGTCTTGAAGAAGACCTATGACATTACAAAGCATTTATTAGGTGTTTACTAAGTGCTAGGCACTATGATAAGCACTGTGGGCGTAAAGGGAAACAAACAAACAAACAAAAAAACACCATAGTTCCTGCCCTTAAGGGGCTTCTGTTGTGATGATGGAAATCAAATATATCAAGATCCATACATAGAAGATAAATACAGAACAAATGGAAGGTAGTCTAAGAGCAAAGGCACTGAGTGTGTGTGTGTGTGTGTGTGTGTGTGTGTGTGTGTGTGTGTGTGTATGTTTCTGTGTGGGGGTTGGGAAGAACCAGGAAAGACAGCCTGAAGGAAGTATCCTTGAGCTGATTCATAAAGGAAGATGGAGAGTTTAAGAGTCAGAGGTTAGGTAGAAGAGCATTCCACCTGGCACATATTCTTTCCTGTCCCTCCCTTAGGGGACTTTGCTGCTTCCACTAGGCTGGATTTCTGGCTCTGCTCTTGTCTCTTACCTTGGGAGAAAGCCAATGTTTTTTCTTCTCAGTGAAACTAGTCTTTATTAGTTTTCTGAATTAAAAAAAAACTTCAAAATTTGGGAGGTAGTAAGTTCTCTCTCACTGGAGGTCTTCAAGAAAAGACTTGATTACCATTTGTCAGTTGTGTTGTAGTAAGATTTCTTGTTCAGACACTAATCATTCAACAACTAACAAACTGGATGTCTTCTGAGGTTCTTCCAGCTCTGAAAGTCTATGATTCTATGATTCCAACACCTGGATTAGAATTCTCCCTCTAACACTTTGAGCTATGTGACCATGGGGGAGGGGACAAGTCATTCATCTCTCTGAAAATTGGTTTTTTCATCTTCAAAATGAGGTTCCTGTAGCACCTACCTCACAAGCTTGTTGTGAGACTCTAATATAATTTGTGTAAAGCAGATTGCAGTCTAAAGTACTCTACAAATACCAACTATTACGCTCTCTTTTTTGTTAATGTGTTTTGTTTTTATATCACATTAATTTCTGATCTGATCTGCTTCTGCTAACCCTCAATCTTTCCCTTGTAACAAAGATTTTAAAAAGAAGGGAAAAGTCAATTTAACAAAACAAATAAGTTAATCTACCATGATTGATGCTGTATGCACTATCCTATATCCAGAGTCTCCATCTCTATAATAAAGGGAGGAAGGTATATTTTGTCAATTCTTCTTCAGGGCCAACCAAACTTGTATATTATGATTATATAGCATTCAGTTTTGTTTCATGATTTACATTGACATTGTCAATTGTGCATTGTGCATATTATTTTCCTGGCTCTGCCTGTGTTACTTTGCATCAGTTCACATATCTTCCCATACTTGAGTTTTTCAAACTTGTCTCAGTAATATAATATTTCATTCATGAAACATAGTCTGTTCATCCATTCCTCAGCTGGTGGGCACCTCCCCTCCCACTTCTTTATTACCACAAAAAAAGCCCTGTAATGAATAATTTGGGATTCATGGGATCTTTTTTTTCTATCTTTAACCTCCTTTAAATATATGTTTAGCACTGGGATTCATCGTCAAATGATATGGACACTCGGATTACTTTCTAAGTATGATTTCAAATTGCTTTCCAGAAGACTGGACTAATCCAACAGTGTATTAGTATATCTGTCATCCCACCTCCCTTCCAGTACTGGCTATCAATAGACTCACACATCTAGAGCTAAAAAAGACTTAAAAGGTCAACCCCCTCATTTTATAGACCAGGAAACTGGAGCCCAGAGAGATTAAGGGACTTGTCTACTGTCGCAAAGCTCAGTGATGGGATTTAATCTGAATTCTTTACACTTTAGATCCTGTGCCCTTTCTATTATGCTACGCTATTTCTCTCATTTATCAATGTGCTGAGTGTGAGGTAAAATTTCAGTACTGTTTTAGTTTGCATTGTCTTATTAGTGATTCGGAGCAATCTTTCATGGCATCGTTCATAGTTCACTATTTTGCTCTTGGGTATTGAACAATATGAACAATTGTTCATATCCATTGGTGGATGGGTCTTGACTTTGTGTAATTGTGTTAGTTCCCTATAAATAAACTATCAGACACTTATCAGAGATAGTTGATACAAAGACTTTCCCAATTCATAGTTTTTCTTTTTATGCTAGTTGCATTGATTTTGTACAAGAAGATTTTCAATATTATGTAATTAAAAGTACCTACTTTATCTTTTGTGATCTCTTCTAGCCCTTGTTTAAAAATTTTTCTCCAAGCCAAAGTTTCAAAAGATAACTCTATTCTTTTTCCTCCAATTTTTAAAAGACATGATATTTTATTTTTAAGTCAAATATCTATTTGGAACTTGTTGTCTTATATGTTCTAAGATATAGCTATTAATATTAAGGAAACACATATGTGCACCCTTCTGTCAACAGCTAAAATCCTATTTCCTCAAATGTCTGGAGATCAGAATGCTTGGCAGAAGATTATATAATATCTTTGAGCACACTCTATCCTACCGGCTTGTTTGCCTTCCCATCCCTGTGTGGGCACCCCACCTCTCTCTCCCCCTTACCCAAGGATTTGTGCTGGTACTAATCAATGCATGCTCTTAAACTAGGGTCTGTGGAAGACTTGCTCAATTCAACCAGATCCTAATCATTTATTCTTTGATTTTTATCTAGTAGTAGTTTTCAGGGACTTATCCTTCCATAAGCTTTTCCCCTAAGGTGGCCTCCAGTGTGCTTGAGTTTTCAGATCTCTTTCTTTCTTAAGTTTGTGTGCATGATGTCTTGTCATTTTTTTTCACATGGATGCTGCAGTCTGCTCATATTCGATTGCCTCCTATCAAGCAAACAAGAAGCCTTTCTTTTCTTGTTGACAAACACTGAACGAATATCTGCCTTCTGGCTGGAGTTGAGTCGAGATAGCTTTCTTTCATGCTGTCTTTCTTCCTAATTCATTGCTTTGGTCTGGCCTCTGCAGCTCCTGAGGCCTTGCTGGTGTCCCCCTGGAGTGGGCAAATCTTTCTGCTCAGCTATGCTCTTCACCCTGCCAAAAAAGATGAATGTATAGAATCTGCTTCTCAAAACCCACAGTTAAGATTGGCAGGGAATAACTGTCTGTATTTAGCACAGTAGCATTTTGATATGCCGTATATTCTTTGAGTATTGTGTCATCCGTGGTGACCCAGGATACAGAGTGACTTCAATTTTTCCGTGTAAAAATTCTGGTTTTTACCTATCCATTCAGCTGAGTCCTCATCTCTCTTTTGTTCTTAGGAACCACTAATGGAAGGAAGACCTGGGTTCTTGACAGCTGCTACTGCTCATTAATCCCCTCTTAATGGTTGTGTATGCAGGACTCAATTGCAGGACAAGTTATATCAATTTAGGGGAGTTTTTTTTATAATGAGTCTTTAGAAAGTTGAAAAATGACATTATGGAGAAATAATGGCATGAGGAAAGAATAGCAGATGACAAATTAGACATGTGGGTTCTATTCTTGCCACTAACTGTGGTCTTGATAAGCCACTTCTACTCCCTAGGCTTTATTTTTCATATCTATAAAATGAGATGATTGGACAGGAAGATTTCTAAGATCCACGTGGGCACAGTAGAGAAAAAAGCTTGAAGAGTCAGGAGTGAAGCCCAGAGAAGAATGAAAGAGAACCTGACTGGCCTGGTCACTTTTCTTAAAATGGAGGTCCTGGGAGGGATTGACCAGTTATTGGAAAAGGCTGTGGGGGCTCAGTGATCTTCCAGGATGAGAAGGCTACCAAAGCATGGCAGAGAAAGAAACCTAGGGAATTAGAAGCGGAGCCCAGGTAGGGGGAAGAAAAGGATGACATACATTAAATTATAATGTACTTTGGGGTATGACAAAGACAGCTGAAAAGAGGTAAAGGATGTCAAATGTTATGTAATCATAAACCAACTTCTTGAATGTATTACAGGGGAGGTAATGGGCTTTATATATCCCCCAATTGTTTGTGTGCTGTTACAGTGAAGGCTTGACCTGCCACTAATGTCCTTAAACTTCAGCTCTTCATTTCTATCAGGCATAAGAGGAAAGAGCTGGGAATTAGTATATTAGGTAAGAGGATCCTATAGTACTGCCTCATTTAAGGTAAGGGCTATAGGAGATAGGGGAATCAAAGCTCCCTGACATCATCATGCATCATGAGAAAAGGGGTTTAGCTTTGTAGCTGACTTTCCATGTAGATCTATTCTGTAAACCAGGTTATCTTGCTCTTTGCTCAGAGGATTAATGTTTTATCCCCTAGGAACAAAAGAATAAGGAGCACTTCCTTTCTGTATGTCTTTGTGGGCTGCACTTGGGGGTGGTTTTCAATTGTGTGGATTAGTCATCTGTTGTACTCTATGTTCTGGACCCATTAGTGCTTAGGGAAGTCTGGATTTTGGGCAAAACAGAAACATTATGTGGCAGTTACTTTCAAAACATAATAAAGATTCAGACAACTTGGTCTCTAAATGCACAACCACTGTCATCTCTTATCTAATTAACCTATCTAGGCCATAGGTGCCCATTTAGACTAATGAAAAGATCAATAATTAATAGCAGTCAGGGTCTCAGCTGCTGACACTCACACAACACTCTGTTGATTTCACAAAGTGTCCAAAGCGGAATTTACCCTTAAATAATCAATATTGCCCCATGGTTAGCATTCTGGATTTGGAAACTAAGGAGGGTACTGGTAGATATATAAAACAGAATTTCATGTACCCTTTCATGGGACTTTGCTGTGTTGGGAGAAGTGCCCAAATGATAAAGATGTTCATTTGGAGGTTAATTTAACTTAATTTTTCTTTTTGTGTATTTTGAAATTTTCAGGTCTCATTCCTTCTCAAATATAGAAGTTCCTTCTATGAAAAAGAACCCCAATTATAATCCCTTTTCTCAAACCTGTTTAGAAGTAATACCAGTGAACAGTAATATGATATTTTTCACTTCCCATGCAACAGTCCTGTGAGGTAGGTAGTACTTCTATTGGTATCATGTCAGCATTGTTGGAACATTGATATTGGTATCAGGGGACCCAAGTTTAAATCTTGCGGCTGATGTTTTCTACCTGTGTGATCTGGGCTTTCACAAGTTCTCAGCCTCATTTTCCTCATCTGTAAAATAAGAAAGGCAATAATTGCTGTAAGGAAAGTGATATATAAGCCTTAAAGCATTATTCATTCATCAAGCATTGGTTAGGTACCTACTATGTGCCAGGCATTGTGCTATGGGCTAGGGATGCACAGATAGAAATGAAATAGTTCCTGCCCTCAAGGAGCTTACATTCTTTTGGTACGAGTGCACCATGTACAAAAATAATTAAATACAGAATATGAGAAAAGGTAACCACAAAGCAATTCGGGAGATGGCCTTCAAGGTAGCTAGGGATTACACAAGGTAGAGATGAGGAGGCAGTGAATTCCAGGAATGAGGCACAGAGGCAGGAGATGGGTTGTCACACATAGGGAAAAACAAGTAAGTAAGTTTGGTAGGGATGTAGAGCATATGAAGGAGATTAAACATGCAATTAACCTGCAAAGGTAGGCTGGAGCCAGATGTAAGAGGCTTTAAATGACAAACACTGGAGATTCTACTTTTTCCTAGAGGCAAGAGGGAAGAGTGGCATGATCTAATCTGTGCTTTAAGACTGTCTATTTGGTAACTATGTGGAGGATAGATTGGAAAGGCAAAAAACTAGAGGCAGAGAGACCCATTAGGAAGGCTATTGCAACTTTCGTTCAGTCATTTTTCAATTGTGTCTGATTCTTCATGACCCCATTTGTATTTTTCTTGGCAAAAATACTGGAGTGGCTTGCCATTTCCTTCTCTAGCTCATTTTTTGCCGATGAGATAACTGAGGCAAACAAAGTTAAGTGACTTGCCCAGGGTCACACAGCTAGTAAGTGTCTGAGGTCAGATTTGAACTCAGGAAGATGAGTCTTCCTGACTCTAGGTTTAGCCCTCTATCCACTGTGCCACCTAGCTGCCACAGTTTAGGTGAAATGTGATAAGAAACTAGGCTAGTGGTCACATGAGTGGAAGAGAGGGCATAGGAGAGAGATGTCAGAGATAGAACTGATAAGACTTGACAGTGGATTAGACATGGGGAGTGAGGCATAGTGAAGAGTTGTCAATGACTTTGAGGCTTCAAACCTGGCTGTAGGGGTAGTGGTGTCCTCAAAAGATACAAGGAAATTAAGAAAAGAGGGTAATTGTCAAGGAAAGATTGTGAGTTCTATTTGAATGTATTAAGAAGCCTGTGGGACATCTGGTTGTAAATGCATGGTAGGTGGGTTGTTATACTAATTTTACAGATGAGGAAATTAAGACTCCATGAGTATAAATGACTTACCCAAGGTCATATAAGAGATAAAGCTGGGATTTAGAACTGAGGTCTTCTGACTCTAAATTTAGTGTTTTTTCTACTATGCCATAAATTAAATAAGATTTAGATGTTATGATGATTATTTGGCCACTGCAACCATTTAGCTTCTTAAGTTAATATAGTATATACTACCTGTATAAAAGCATACATGTCATTCAGGCCCCTTGGGGCTTCATTTTCCTCTTCTATAAAATGAGAGAGTTGGGCTAGGTGGTTTCTGAGATCCTTTCCAGGTCTGGAGTTATGATTCTATGACTATGTTCTTATAATTTTTTCTTATTAGTTTTTATATCTTATTTTGTGGCAATGGGAAATCAAGATACAATTTTAAGATTGGGCTATAATATATATGTAAGTGTATACATATACATATATAATATATATGTTATATATATAGGCATTCATGGTGTAGCTAGGCAGTTGTCACATAGGATACACCCCTAGATGTGTGACATAAGATGACTGAGAGGATCCGATATCTAGCATTTAGAACAAATTTGTAGGACATGACATCATTGCTTAGAATCTTTTCTTTGGTGCACTTTGTGTCCTGGCACTGGGCACAACAATGGACCCCCAAAAAGAGCCCCTGATTCCCTAACCCAGAGAGTCAGTAGCCAGACCATCCAAAACAGAAGGACATGGGAAGGAAACCTAGACTACCAAAGCCAGGACACTGCGACCTTTCTAGAAATTTATTTGACCAATTATTCCCCCAGACAGCTAGTGTGGATCAGTGGTTAAGTGTATTGGGCCTAGACTTAGTAAAGATTGAGTTCAAATCCTACCTGAGACATGTTCTAGTTATGTTCCATAGGCAAATCACAACCTCTCTCGGCCTCAGTTTCTGAATGTGTAAAATGGGGATGATAACAATAGCACTTCCGTCACATGGTTTTTGTGAAGACTAAATGAAATAACAAATGTACAGTGTTTTGCAAACTCTGCGAAATATTATATTATATATTATATAAATATTATCATTAGTCTTATTACCCTCTCATACACTGCAACATGAAACGTAAGAATGATGGACCAGTTTGGCAATTGTATACTGTCACTGAATGCAGGGTGAATCTAGCTTAAATGCCTCCTGTTCCCCAACCCAAGCACAGGTGGATTCTCTTGGTATATAGTACCAGGTGTGTTCTCCACCCCTACTTCACTTGTTGCTAATGTCAATGATGAAGGCAAGATTAGGATAAATACTTCTTAATCAAAAGTTAAATAAGCTACTCCTATCAGATCCATTGATTCTCCTCTCTTGCTGCTGCTATTACAGGAAGAGTAGGGAGAATGGTTCGAGTCACTAGCATCTTTCTCCTACTACTAGTGACTAAGAATGGAGAGCTAAGCTGTCCTGTACTCTGCATGATAGTGTGTAAGTCTACTTGCAAGGGATGTAGTGGGGCAGAGTTGGGAGGAGTGTTTCTTACTGAAGCAGAATATCACTTTTTTGATCCTCCCTCCTTGACATTCATCATACCTAAAATGCTTTCTCCTTTTTTCTCCATTTATCTAAGCCCTATCCTTCCTTCAAGTCCCAAATGAGGAAACTGAGGGTCAGGGAAGACTGATTGCTGTGAGCCTGGAAGCTTTCAATAGATAATTCTTGCAGATAATGTGAACGACTGAAGAAAGGCTCTGCTTAGATACAGACTTCCTTAACGTGTTGCCATAGCAGTGTTTATTTTCCTCTTTGGAAAGTTACATTTCCTTAGCCTGCACTAAAATGTAAGATTTACCCAGTAGCATTATCTTTTAAATCAATATAGTTCAGCAGTGAAAGAATGTCCCAGACCACTTGGTAATCATAAAATCCCACCATTTTTAATAAAAGAATTTCTTGTCTTCTTCCTTCTTCTTTTACAGGCTATCCTGTCATTTTATCCTATAACCTTGCAAATGATATACTAGAGATACTTCTGAGGCCAACATAATAACTAATTTCTTCCCCTGGGGACCTAATAAAATACTTTAACCATTTTACTTCAAACTGTAGAAACACTGATTAGAGAGAGGGAGATGTAGCATCTCAAATCAATTCCCATAGAAGCTAGAGGAAGACATGAAAAACAAATGAAAAAAGAAAATCTGAGACCATTTTCCAAGAGCTCCTTCTTCTCTCCTTCTAATCTCACTGCTCTCAAATGTCTTTCTTCTTCTATCTCCTCTTTCCTCCCTCTTTCATGGAGAGGTGATCCTTCTTCTTGCTAAGGTAAAGCCCTTTCCATAAACTCATCCACTCTTTTCCAGCATTTTGTCCCTAGTATCATTCTCACTTTCATTAATCTTCAATCAATTCCTATGTTCTGATAGCTTCTTTGCTGTGTACAAACTCCCCTATGTCTTCCTCTCCCTCAACCTTAAAGATAAAACAAAAGAAAAACCTCAATCCAACCATCTCTTCTAAATATCATCCTATATCTTTTTTCTTCTTTATGATAAAACTCCTTAAGAAAGCTATTTACGATAATACTTCAACTGAAACTATTCTCTCCAAATTACCAATAGCCTTTTAAATTGGCAAATTGAAAGCTCTTTTTTTTAGTCCTCTTCTTTTTTTTTTTTTTTTTGGCTAGGCAATGGGGTTAAGTGACTTGCCCAGGGTCACACAGCTAGTGTTAAGTGTTTAGTCCTATTCTTGAACGTTCTTTTGATACTTTTGTTTTCAGTATATTCTTTCCTCTCTACGTTTTTGTGATGCTGCTCTCTCCTGGTTCCTCTCCTATCTGTTATACCTTTCCTTCTCAGTTTCCTTTGCTGTCATCCAGGTCAGTCCCATTAACCATAAGTATTCCCCATTGGTCTGAACTGGGCCCTCCTTGTGTTCTCCCTCTACATAGATCATTCTGACTTTCTCACATTTATGAAGAAAATCATTTTATTGAATTATTAGTGGTTGTTAAACTTTGGCAAAGGCTGGAAGAATAGAATATAATACATATATAATACAACTCATGTATGTATTTGCATATATGTATATATCTGTACACACATATAGTACTATATATGTGTATATTTATCACATTGTTGCCATATTGCCACAAATCTTGTATTGAGCAGGAGAAATGTTTTGGGACTCACAATAGAAGGATTTAAGTTGAAGTCCTATTTTTCTCAATTATTAGCTAGATGATAGTGGTCAGCTTCAATTTCCTAAGCACATTTCTCTTCTGTAAAATGGGTATAATAATGTTTACTTGACCTACCTCATAAGGTTATTAAGAAAGTGATTTGTAAATTCAGCAGTGATATTTAAGTGCAATCTATGATTCTTATTATAATCTAATTTTTTTATTGAAAAACCTCCTTTCCACCAAAACTTCTGCAGTTTTGCAAGTAAAAGTCTTTGGTTTTAGTGAATGATACTTTGAGAAACGTAATCAAAGAGAGACTGTAAGTTGAATAGCCTCCTTGCTGGAACTGCCAGGATTATTTTAAGATTTTGACTGTGGTTTATACTCTTTCAGTAACTTATGTGTCTTATAAATCATAATAAGGTATTGTGCTTAGGCTAAAAAAGAATTCAATAGATTCAGAATACTTTTTAATTTTGAGAGCTCAAATTGGAGATCCTTTAATCCAATCCTTTCATTTTATAGAGAAAGATGTTGTTCAGTCATGTCCAACACTGTATGACCCCATTTAGAGTTTTCTTGGCAAAATACTGGAGTGGTTTGACATTTCTTTCTCCAGCTCATTTTACATATGAGGAATCTGAGGCAAATGGGGTTAAGTGACTTGCCCAGGGTTGTTCAGCTGGTAAGTATCTGAGGCAGGATTTGAGTTTAAATCTTTCTCACTCCAAGCCTGGATCTATATATCCTCTGTGCCATCTAGTTGCCACAGAGGAAGATTCTAAGCCTTAGAGAAGTGAAATAACTTACCAAGGAACACCTAGCTAAGTGTTAGCAGGGCTCCTGGCTACCAGCCCAGTTCCTACCATTTCTGCCCCACCCCTCTTCTATAACATAAATGAGAGCATATCATTGATATCTATTAAACAAGTCACTTATTTTCTCTGAGGTTTAATTTCCTCATTAGTGAAATGAGGGGGTTGAATTAGATGACCTTTCAGGACTTTTCTAGTTCTAAATCAACAATCCTGTGTCAACAACATTAGAGATTATTCTTTCCACTAAATAGTAATGGTAGCTGATATTTTAATAAACTTTCATAAAATATCTCTTATGTTCAAGGTAGCTTAGCACAGTGCCTGACGCATAGTATGTGCTTAAGAAATGCTTATTCCCTTCCAAGCACAAGCAACTTGCTTCTTTGCTGGAACACGTTTCATCTGATGATGCATTGGTTAAGGTTTTCTTTCAGAAATCTATGGGAAAACAACACAAGATTCTAAAGAAGGACAAAATTGCCTCTGTGGGGGTATTAAGCGGGAAATTAGTGCATCCAGGAGCACAATGCTCTCCTTGCACTAACATAATGGAGTTCATGAGTTCTGAAAAGAAATTTGGGAGGAAACTGTTTCGCATTCCAACGGAGTGTTTTCTTCCCTCAAAGAAGGGAATAGTCCCTTGTGGCATAAGCAGAGATCAAGATTTGAGAAATATTTTGCATAACTCGGAAAGCGTGAGCAGCAAAACTGAGCAATATAGGCACTTATCAAGTTAACACAACTATTTGCCTTTGATGTGAGCAAATGAGTGACAATTAATTAATTTACAAAGTTCAACAACAGCTTGGTAAATAGTGTTGGAAATGAAGTCAGTAGACCTGAATTAAAATCTGACCTCAGACACTTACTAGCTATGTGACCCTGGGCAAGTCACTTAATTTCTGTCTACCTCGTTTCCTCATCTGTAAAATGAAGATAAAAATTATTCCTACTTCTCAGGATTTGGACTTAGGTCTTCCTGACTCCAAGTCCATTCTAGCTGCCAATAATGATGAGGCCATTGTCATTGTCCAGCCAGACTTTTTAAAAGCTGAACTGGCTCAGTGACTGTTCATGAAGATCTTATCTCACTCTGGGAAAGAATGTTACTCTTTACATTTATTTAACGATTCTCTCTCTCCCTCTCTCTGTCTCTGCTCTCTCTCTCTCTCTCTCTCTCTCTCTCTCTCTCTCTCTCTGTTCTCTCTCTCTGTCTCTACTCTCTCTCTCTCCTTCCCACCTCACATTCCTCTGTCTCTGTCTGTCTATTTCTTTTTCTGTCTCCCTTCCTTCCCTTCTCTTTCCTTGACTCCCCTTCTTTCACTCTAATAGGTAGTAGACATTGCTGCTATGGCCATTGCAACCTTTTTCTATTCCCCAGAAGAAGGCTAGTCCATCTTTTTGCTGAACCTGAAGATAATGAATTTCTAATGTGGTGTGGAAGAGTATTTCCATGGAGATTTCCTTGCTGTCTGTCCTTAAAGGTATTTGTTTCCTTTGAAAGCATCTGAGGACTGACAGATAAAATTTTAAGATGCTAAAACAATATTTTAATAGGTGAAGAATGTTACATCTTCTTTTCAATCTCCTGTGTCATACTTGAATCCTTCAGGGATTTGTGTATGCTGGTGTAACACTCACTGGTACTATGGTTTTGGTTTGAGCCTCTGATATGTAAAGACAAGGGCAAGAGGGAAACCACTCCAGATGACTCATTGTGGCATGGAGGCAGGGTCGTGAAGGCTATGGCAGGGAAGCTCAAATTCCATCAGATTCCACAGGGTTGGAAGGGCTTTGGATATAGACTAGTAATGTTTGTTGTCTAAGGACTAGCCTCACTAAGTTCAAGAGACCCGTGAGAAGGTTGGATGTAGTTCACTTGACAAAGTTGTAGAGAGGGTTTATGATCAGCACAGTTGGAAAATAAAGCAAAAACTGTGAAACCACAGATCCTTGAAGTACTGAACAAGAAGGGAGTACCATGTTAGATCTTGTTGGGTAGGTAGTGAACCAGGGATATGTAAATGGAGTAGAGAATGATGACAAATTCTGGCCAGTGTAAGATAGCAAATGAGTGTGCCTCTAGAATCTCATGGTCGCTATCTTGGAAAACAAAGAGCAAGGGAAAGGGTGGAGAGTGCAAATGGACCCAAATCTAAATCGTTACTCTGTGTGTGTGTGTGTGTGTGTGTGTGTGTGTGTGTGTGTGTATGGGTCATGACAACCTACTATATGCATAGAACTGTGCTAGTACAAATGCTAAAAAAAAAAAGAGACATAGTCTTATAAGCCTAGTATAAGGGCTATGCCATATACTCTATTCAGTGGATAGAGAAATGGACTTGTAGTCAAGAAGACACGAGTTCAAATTCTTCCTCAGATACTTAACTGTGTGACTCTGATGAAGTCACTTTACCTCTCTCTCTATTTTCTCATCTGTAAAATGGGGATAATAATAGTACCTACTACCAAATGAGATAACATATGCAACTGTTTTACAAACTTTAAAGGGCTGTATAATGCTAGATCTTATTTAATCCTTGTATAGCAACCACCTAGCAATTGTAGAATATATAATAGGAACACAAGAAAGGTACAAAATGCTAGGTAGATTCTGCCATAAAAATCCCCAAGCAACTTGTACTCCAAGGGATGAGTGAGACTTATCAGAAGCAGTTGGAGCATTAGTTGTCCCTTGATAACAATAAGAGTAAGTAGAAGGTGGAGCAGCTAAGATACAGGATTTGGGTGCTTCAATATTCTGTGTGTGCTTTTGCGTCCCTTTCCTCTGTCTTTGGAGGCCAGCTAATCAACAAGTATTTATTGAACACCTATTATGTACTTGGTACTGTCTGGGATGTAACAAAAATGTGAAGAGCTTTAAGAAAAGAGTAGGCAATCGTGTCCTGGTGTACTGGAAAGTGCGAGAAGGTGGAAAATGCCAACCCCACTTGAGATTGCTGAAGGAAAAGAATCTGAGAAGAAGCTGACATGAAAGGAGCAAGTCTCTATCATGTCCTCATCCCTAGCTTTCTACATCAGAGACTTTGGGGAACTTCCCCTTGGGTGAAATCTAGGATTCTATCTTTTGGTTGAGTTGAGTTACCTTGTTTCCAATAGGAGAGATCCTTCATTATATACCTCTGGTATTATTCTCCTATGTATACTTTGTTCTGATTTCTGGTTTGCTATGATTCAGATAAATGTGTTTGTTAGTTGAAAAAAGAAAAAGAAAAAAAAAGAAAGTGCATGGAACTTGGAGTCAGAAGATCTGGCTCTAACCCCATCTCTTCTACTTAATTGTTGTAGAATTTTGGACCTCTCAGTTTCCTCATCTACAAAATGGGAACAATAATACAAATACCTCCTTTGCAGGTTTGTGATGAGGATCAAAAATGAACGCATGCTTTTTACAGTGATTATTTTAGTCTTTGCATTTGTTTTCTTGATGTTGGGGTAGTCAGCTCTTTAATTCCCTTCTGAGGCGGCCTTTGAATTCACGAATTAACTCCTGTTTTGTGTATCCTATATATGTGTTTTGTCTCCTGTTAGACCTATATATGTCCATGTTGTCTCCCTTTTTAAGGAAAATAACCTCCTTGAGAGCAGGGACTGTTTTGATTTTCTCATTGCATCTCTGGCTCCAAGTATAATGCCTGGCACATAGTAGCTGCTTAATGAATGATTGCTCACTTGATCTCAGTATAGAGGTGCTTTTTTGATATTGCACACAGACACATCTGTGGTCTGCAGTGAATGAATGTATCTGCTTAGGTTTCCTTTTCTAGCAATATTTCAGAGTCATCACTTATCTGGAGCAGTTGTCATGCTTGGTGCCTTGCTAGAGTGCTGTTTCTAGCTTAACTTGGTGCAATCTCAGCCAAGCAATAGAATGAGGGTAAAACAGGTGGGAAAGAGGAGTAAAGAATCTGGCTCATTATAGTCTAATTGGCAATGAGTCATTTGTTTGGAAAAAAAAAGTATAATGAAAGAGACCAATTATTTAAAGCTATTGTTGGTGGTGGTGTTTTTGTTCAGTCCTTCAGTTGTGTTGGAATCTTCATGACCCCATGGACCATGGCGTGTCTGGCCCTTCTATACCTCACTATCTCTTGGAGTCTGTCCAAGTTCATGTTCATTGTTTCCGTGACACTCTCTATCCATCTCATTCTCTGCCATCCACTTTTCCTTTTGCCTTCGATCTTTCCCAACACCAGGGTCTTTTCTAATGAGTTCCATCTTCTCATTATTTGGCCAAAGTATTTAAGCTTTGGCTTCAGTATTTGACCTTCCAGTGAACATCCTGAATTAATTTCTTTAAATATTGACTGATTTGAGCTCCTTGCTATCCAGGGGACTCTCAAAAGTCTTCTCCAGCACCACAATTTGAAAGCATTGGTTGTACGGTGCTCAGCTTTCTTTATGGCCCAACTCTCACAGCCATACATTGCTTCTGGAAAAGGATAGTGTACCAGGTGCTAACCATCTTCTGACTTGAATTTGATATGACCTGATAACCATCAAAGAATTATTCTGTGCTTAAATGTATTTCTTGCTAAGCTAAGTCATTCTGTGGCAGTAAGAGGACTATGTTTTTGTTTTTTTTTTTCAGCACCTGTGGCTTGAAATATTGTAAATCAAAGGCTGCAATCCATAGAGAGGGCCAAACTATATATCACATTTTGGCAACTCAGTCGTAAGAAGTAAAACTGAAATGGCTTTTTCCAGAATATGTAATCATGCATCTTTAACACAATTTTCTAGTTACAGAAAAGGAAAAAAATGATTTTCTTTACACAAAAGAGAATTTATATCTTATGAGTAATAGCTAATGCTATTAATGATTGTCAATAGCACTCCCATCTGATAATTAACTTTCAGCTCTGCTGAATTTATTGTTTTGAAATCCACTCAGGGAAAATATCTTTAGAATCTCCTTGAAACAGCAATATTGAGATATACTGAGTAAGGAATTGTAATAATAATGAGCCTAAGAAATTTCCTATCAGCAAAACAATAAAGTGGCTGGGAATGAATAGAAGATGAAATAAAGCCTAAGCAATTGACACAATGATATTTATCAAAATGGATTTTTCCAGGGCTTGGATATTAATTATGTCTCAGAGTGGCATGGTTAGTCTTTCACACTTCTGAGTCTTCACTCATTTTGTTGCTCTGCTGTCTTGGGCCTACTTCTTCATTTCAAATACTACACTTGCTTCTAGGTCTTACTCAACAATCGAAATCATTCTAATAACTCATTAATTGGCCACTTTAACATTTACAGAGTGCTTACCTCATAACAGCCCTGTGTGGTTGGTTGGAGTTAGGAATACCTGAATCTAAATCCACCTCTGACACATACTGACTGGCTTTGGGCAAGTCACCCAAGCTCTTAGTGTTCCGGGTAACTCTCTAAAATACTAAATTGCAAATATATTGCTGAACTACATGGAATGAATTTCTTCACTATGAGTTCCCCAATTAAATTAAATCACAGGTCTAGCTATTTCCTCCAACCCCCAAGCTATTAAAGAATAATTGAAATTTAATATTATAAAATAGTCTGTCATAGGTTACATGTATATCATACTTTATGTTGACAAAGCAGTTTTCATAAATTATCTTATTTGCAGGAAGCTTTTTCCATACCGTCCCCTGCTGGTACTTTCCTTTCTAAGATTACTTTCCATCTATGTTGCTTCTGGGACAGCTAGGTAGTGCCATAGATAGAGTACCAGGCCTGGAATTAGGAAAACTCATCTTCCTGAGTTCAAATTTGGTCTCAGACACTTACTAGTTATGTGACCCTGGGCAAGTCACTTAACCCTATTTGCCCCAGTTCCTCATCTGTAAAATGAGCTGGAGAAGGAAATGGCAAACCTCTCCAGTATCTTTACCAAGAAAACTCCAAATGGGGTCATGAAGGGTCAAATATGACCGAAATGACTAAACAACAAAAAAAAAAAGCAAGGATGAGGGCCTGCATGGGACTGAGCTGAATATGAGAAGAAGGCAAGAATTGTCTCACTTTTAACACCTAGAACAGACTAGCACATAGTAGAAGATTAACGAATGATTGTTTGATTGAAAAGTTCAATTAGGATTTAGAAAATGGAGAGTTAAAGTAAGCATTTGTTGGTGTGTCACTAATACTGTCTAAAGAACAGTATGGTTTGACCAGTAGACATGATCATTTTGACCTTTCTGTCCAATTTGGTCTGGATCTATTACAGATAAAGGTGTCAGACATGCTGCCCTTGGGTCCCATGCAGCCCATAACATTCTGCTGTAGCCAGAACCAGATTAAAATGTAATTGGGAAATATTTAGCAACATAAATAAAATATGATAAAATATAGATAATCTTAATATGTGGTTTTCCAAGTAAATATGTGGCCTACAGGGATTCTTATGCATGGCTAAGTGGATCTCAGATTTCTGTTTGAATTTGATACCACTGATTATAACTGTCATATGGAGGATAGGGTCAGGGTTTTTCCATAAGAAGTTTTGGATTTTATGAATACTTTGAGATCATAAAAGAAAAAAAACCCTGCTATGTAGGAATCCATAAGAATAAAAAAATACACTTTCTAATGTCACCTTATTTTAAAAATTTACAGTTTAGAAGAAGCCCTCAATAATGTTATTTGACTCTCAGCCTTATGAGGCAGGAATGGCAGGATATTCTATTTTATAGATGAGAAAACTGAGTTTATATGACTTGTCTAAGAACCAGGGCAAAAATCCAAGTCTTTTGACTCAGGTTTATTGCTTTTGCTATACCATGCATAATGTGCTACACTATGATTTTGGGGGGAATATCATTGCTTTTTATCTTTTTTTTCTTCTCACTCACTCATCACTCTTGTCTTAACAAATGTGTGGTTGTGGGGAAGATGCAGAGGCAGGGAAAGTCAATACACACAAAGGTTGTATGCATATTATATATATATATATATATGAGAAGATCTGCATATATGTACATGAGGATATATGTGTATATATATATTTGTGAGGTAAATCGAAAGATCTATATGTGTATTCACATGAGATAGTATGTGAATGTATGTGTGTATATGTATTAGACATACATACACGCATGCATGTAGATATACAAATGACTATTCTATTATATTGTGTTTAACTAAGTCTTGAATGATCCATTGCAGGTATTGTGTCTCTGATTTCCCTGGCCATCCTATCTTACGAGCGCTATAGGACCCTCACCCTATGCCCCAGACAAGGGGCAGACTATCAGAAGGCACTACTGGCTGTTGCTGGCTCATGGATGTATTCTTTGGTCTGGACTGTACCACCTCTGATTGGCTGGAGCAGTTATGGAACTGAGGGAGCAGGGACAAGCTGTTCAGTGCACTGGACCTCGAAGTCTGTCGAATCTGTGTCATACATCATGTGTCTCTTCATCTTCTGCCTGGTCATCCCCATCCTGATTATGTTCTACTTCTATGGACGACTTCTATATACAGTCAAGCAGGTGAGTCATCCTTCATTTCAACCTCTTTGAAATGAAAGAGATGCTTTCATTCTTGTTTGTGACAGTTGCCATTATAGCTTAATACTTTTGTTATACACAACCTTAAATACCAACAAAGTCAATTAACCATATGTTTAAAGCTATTTATGTTTTAAAATTAATTTCTATGTATATTTTGTCCATGAGACCATATTAATTATCCTATCTTTATCATCTTCTTTTCTGTTTCTATCCATGTAGTTTTGCTTAAATTTTTCATTTTTTATAATTGTTGAATATAAAGACTGTTCTAGATCTACTTTCTTTGTTTCACAATAATTCGTCTGTCTATCCAAATTCCTTTACATTCCTCATGCTTAGAATTAATGACATAGTTATAATTCACAACTTTGATATCAAATAATTTAATCAGTGATTTGCCCATTTTGTATATTTAATTTTTTTTTAGTTCTTTTCAATTACAGATAATGTTGCTGCATGCATTCTTTTGAAGAGCTGTCTCTATTTTTTTCTTGAACATTGAGGGCACATTCCTAATAATAGGATTAGGGAAATCAAAGAGTATGATTATTTTTGTGACTCCTTGTGTGACAGATTGCCCTCCAAAAAATTGTCCACTTGCAGTGTATGAATGTATTTGTTTCTCTACAACCATTCCAGCATTGCATTTTTGTCATTTTTTGTTATTTCTTGGTTGGTTTATCAAACACTCTCTCTCTGTCTCCATCTCTGTCTCTGCCTCTCTCTGTCTCTGTCTCTGTCTCTCTCTTTGGTTCTCTGTCTGTCTCTCTCTGGTTCTCTGTCTCTGTCTTCTTCTCCTTCTCCTTCTTTTTCTTCTTCTTCTCCTCCTCCCTCCCTCCCTCCCTCCCTCTCTCTCTCTCTCTCTCTCTCTCTCTCTCTCTCTCTCTCTCTCTCTCTCTCTCTCTATCTCTCCCTCCAGACCTTTTGGAGAGTGACTATTAATTTCTTGACCCTGCGTAAAGGAGGTTCATGTTAGTTTGGCCTCTGTCATCCAGTGACTCCTAAAAGTTAAACAACTGTTTCTCTTCTTTTTCATATTTCTACCTGATTCCCCAAATAGGTGGGAAGTGAGGTGGGGAGTGAAGGTGCTCAGAGAGAATACAAAGTCATCCTGAATAATACGAACATAAGGGGAGCTGAGTATTCACTAGGGGCAGGTACCTTGGACCTCTTTCCCACTATAGCCTGAAATTTGATGTGAGGCCAATGGCAGTGGTTGATCTGGAGGTGAAGTTCTGAACCTGTGATTTATTTGGTATAGAAAACTCCTAGTATGACAACTCCCCCCATTGAGGTAGATTATCAACTCATTTGCCTAAGGAACTTTCCCATGATTATATAACTAGCAAGTTTCAGATGTGGAACTTGAACCCAGGTCTGATTGGCTTTAAGCAGTTCAAAAGTTTTGGTAGTCTATTCTAATAATTATTATAAGTTAGTATAAAGCTAGACAAAAGAACAATAATGAAGGAAAATATTACATGTAGCTGAAACAATTCATTCCTAAACTTCTTAAACTGGTTACTGGTAATGAAAAATGGGCAGTGGATATTTAGAAATAATGGTTCTGATTATAATAATTTTGTATAGATGTATAAAAGATTGAAAGTGAAGTCATCCTAAAGACATTTAAATGATGAAAATGGAAGAACAATAAATAAAAGAAAACTGGAAAAAATCTGCAAAGGTTTTTATAACTATTTTCATTATCAGTAATAGTAGGAACACACCACTTAGACTCTAATATCATGACCCTAGAAGTACTCTAGAAGAGGCACAAAGGTCATTGAATAGAATAAAGATAGAAAAAGCAGCAAAACCAGACCAAAAGTACATAAAGAAGATCCATGTTACAAGTTACATAATTGTGCATGCTTTGAGTTATCAATTCACAGGTCATCTGAAGGAGGAGAGGCGTGGGAAAAATTTCAGATTTCATTGTTACTGAAAAAAGGGTGATTGATAAGATTGATAACTACTGACCAATATACCAAATTTCCCATCTTTACCAAACTTTTATTAGAATTGTCTAATCAGGGGCGTCCTTAATGATGGTACTACTCAGACTTTTACAAGCAATGTTCTTCAATGAGCCATATCTTTATTATCTGGACAGAGAGAGACAGAGAGACAGACAGACAGAGAGAGAGAGAGAGAGAGAGAGAGAGAGAGATCAAAACATATAGATAAAATAAGATCCCATTCTGCTTGTTGTTGATAATTTTTTAAAAAAATTGATTCATTAGAGTAAAATAGAACCTTAAAGTCAGTGAGTCAATATGCATTTATTAAACTTCTTCTGTGTGCCAGGTAGTGTGCTAAGTGTTCTCTCTTCCAACAAGATATGTCATATACATAGATCAAACTCATTCAAGAGTCCTGAAAGATATAACAATGGCTCTCTGGTTATAAACATTATGAGGCATAAAAGAGCAAGATGTATACTCACTAAAGATGTTTGCCACTAGGATGGAGGAGATCTAGCATAGGGTTTAGATTGATATGTAGCCATCTCTTTGGATGGCCAGGTGGTCCTCTACATTCTCTTATTTGAGGATTGCATAGTGCTGAATGCACCAACTTCTGGAAAATTTCAGCTCTTACTGGAAGAGATCTGAAACCTCCTATGACTTTGGCCTGACTATCTACATCTTTTGATGAAGTAGAGGAAAGATAATGATTGCCTAGATTATGACTTGCAGTTGGACAGACCATATATAGAGTTTATCCATCACTATTGCACTGTTTCATCGGGGTTAATTAGATGAGAGGTCCACTCTATCATTCCCCGCCATTTTAAAATATGTAATGGCTGCTTCTTCTTCATTATCCATTATAAATTAAAGTCACCAGAAATTACTTATTTCTACAAAAGTCCATTTTATGAAGCCTCTTTATTTTTTCAGATGCTTAATGATCTCTTAAGAGAATAGAACTTTACAGTAATAGGACTTCATCAGCAGACTACTCCATTGCTCCTTCGGGATGCAAAATTTCCCTGAAATGGAAATGTAGCTGAAAAAATTATAGATTATCCATTCATTATTTAGTTAAGAATTAAGCCCTCCTGTGCTTCTTACAACAAATGATCTCAATAAAAATTAGTCTCATGTACCACTGTTAGAAACTATTGTTTCATAGGCAGTGGGCAGGCATGCAGATAATCTGAGAGGTGGTTATTATATGGTATTCTTTTTGTTGCCTTCTGGGAAACCATGGGCAGTTCAGCTTATTTAATGTTTCTGGCTTACTGGACTTTAATTAGAGCATAACCAATACATTTCTACTGTGAACTAGGATGTACTCATTGGGTGGTGGTTAGTGATAAATACAAGCTGTGAAAAGTTAAATAATTTTAAATCTTTTATAAGCAATGTCAAGTTTAAAATAGGGATTCATTTTTCATTATTCTTCTCTCTGAAGCATCCAGTTATTATAACTATGCCTTCAACTATGTTTCCTGTTATTTGTTTTTAAGCCAAGCCCTGCCACCACCTTATCAAATAAAAATAGAAACTTTGGCAGAGAAAATGAGAACTTTATTAGTGTTAATGGTGGTTTTTCTTATTGTCTCTGAGAAACAAAATCAGAAGGTAGTCAGTGTTTGAAATACACTAGAACTAAGAAGCAAAAGCTGTCCTCTTGACTTTCAGATAAGACTCCTTGTCACCAATTGTACCAGATCCATGATGAGGTTTTTTTTTCTTCATAAATCTGTCAGCTGAAGATTTGTCTTGGTTCATATCATTTCCATTACCTCTATTCCACATTGTCTGATTTCTTAGCATTCTACATCTGTTTATGATACATAGTCCAGATGGTGTAGAATATAATTTATCTCTTCCTCCAATGCCCTGGTAAACAGGCAGGCAGCTTTACATAAGGCCGCCAAGAGGAGGGGATTTATTCCATCATTGTGTTTCTTTAGCCTGTATTAAAAGCCCAAATTTTCAAGCATAGCATGTGCTCCTACATCAGTGATGATAGATGTATGTAATTATGTGTATGTGTGTTTTCAAATTAAACCCTCATTAGCTGATCATTTCAAGAACAAACAAAACATTCCGTCAGCTATTTTTAGAATCCAGACATCTGATGACTGGTGTTTCATCATAATTGCCTTACCTAATGGAAAAAGATAAAACACAGAGGTGGATTTGCTACAGGGGAACAGAAGGTAAGGAGCCTGAATTCCCACTTAATGTACACCTGCTGCTTTATTTGAGCTTTCTGATTGAGAGTAGTTTACAACAAATATTAAAAGAAGTATTGTATAAGGTGGAGTCAAGATGGCAGAGAAAAGGTAGTGACTCACCTGAGCTCTCCCCCAAACCTCTCTGAACACCTTTCAATAATGCCATAAAACAATTCCTAGAGTGGCAGAACCCACAAAAGGACAATGTGAAATAAATTTCCAGCCAAAGACAACTTAGAAGTTTTGCGGGAAAAGTCTGTTGCACCTGGGTGAGAGCAGAGCACAATTCAGTGCAGGCCATACCAGATCAGACCAGGCCCCAGCAAACCACAAGCAGACCTTGGGGGCCACTGAATCAGTGTCAGCAGTTGCTTCCAGCGCTCTCAGCCCTCAGAGAGTAAGGAAGTTGAACAACTGGTCAGAAGAAGATTACTGGGGTCTCTTTGCTAACACTCAGGGCAGGACTTTATTGCTTTGTCCATACTTCAATTGGGATAACAGTCATGGGTGGCAGTCTCAGGGTGAGGAGGAGCACTAGCACACCAAAGCTTAAGGACACAGTGGAGTGAAGACCCTCATTACAAGTCCAGGGCCAAAAGGAGTGCTTATGGTCACTCACAGACCAGAGCATAGGCCAGGAGAATAGTAAACACATCTCTCCCTAGATCATACTACTTTGGAAGAACTAAAAACTTCTTACAGCTCCTTAGAAGTATCTCTGAAAACAGCAGCACAAAATCCCCGAAGCCTTGAGACAGCACATCCTCTACCCTGGAAGCAGAGCCCCTCTTTAGCAAAGGGTTAAAAGTCAAGAAATAGGCTGGAAAAATGAGCAACAACAGAAAAAGATTCTGACAACAGAAAGTTACTATGGTGACAAGGAAGATCAAAACACGCACTCAGAAGAAGATAACAAAGTCAAGGCTTCTACATCCAAAGCCTCCAAGAAAAACATGAATTGGTCTTAGGCAACGGAAGAACTAAAAAAGGATTTTGAAAATCAAGTAAGAGAAGTAGAGGAAAAATTGGCAAGAGAAATGAGAATGATGCAAGAAAATCATGAAAAACTAGTCAACATCTTGGTGAAGGAGTTAAAAAAAAACAACAAAGAAAATAACACCTTAAAAAGCAGACTAGGCCAAATGGTAAAAGAGGTACAAAAAGCCAATGAGGAGATGAATGCTTGAAAATCAGAATTGGTCAAATGGAAAAAGAGGCACAAAAATTCACTGAAGGGAAAAAAAGAAAACCTCCTTAAAAAGTAGAATTTGACAAATGGAATAAGAAGTACAAAAACTCACTGAAGAAAATAATTCCTTAAATATTAGAATTGAGCAAATGGGAGCTAATGACTTTATGAGAAATTAAGAGACAATAAAACGAAACCAAAAGAATGAAAAAATAGAAGGCAATGTGAAATGTCTCATTGGAAAAACAACTGACCTGGAAAACAAATCCAGGAGAGATAATTTAAAAACTGTTGGACTACCTGAAAGCCATGATCAAAAAAAGAGTCTAGACATCATCTTTCAAGAAATTATCAAGGAAAACTGCCCTGATATTCTACAACCAGAGGGTAAAATAAAAATGGAAAGAATTCACTGATCACCTCTAGAAAGAGATCCCAAAATGAAAACTCCCAGGAATATTATAGTCAAGTTCCAGAGCTCCCAGGTCAAGGAGAAACAAACAGTCAGAAAGAAACAATTCAAGTATCATAGAGCCACAGTCAGGATAACACAAGATTTAGCAGCTTCTACATAAAGGATTGGGGGGCTTGGAATATGATATTCTAGAGGGCAAAGGAGCTAGGATTACAACCAAGAATCACCTATCCAGAAAACTGAATATAATCCTTGAGGGAAAAAAATTGATATTCAATGAAATAGAAGACTTTCAAGCATTCTTGATAAAAATGACCAGAGGTGAATAGAAAATTTGAGTTTCAAATATAAGACTTAAGAGAAGCATAAAAAGGTAAACAGAAAAAGGAAATCATAAGGGACTTAATAAGATTAAACTGTTTACATTCCTACATGGGAAGATAATACTTGTAACTCATAAGAGCTTTCTCATTATTAGGGCAGTTAGAAGTATAGATAGACAGAGGGCCCAGGTGTGAGTTGAATATGAAGAGATGATATCTAAAAAAAAATTAAAGAGTGAGAGAGGAATGCACTGGGAGAAAGGGAAAGAGAGAGGTAGAATGGGGTAAATTAGCTCATATGAAAGAAGCAAGAAAAAGCTTTTACACTGGAAGAGGATATGGGGGAGTTGGGGAGGAGTGAATGAACCTTACTCTCCTCAGAAATGACTCAAAGAGTCATTCAGACACACTCAATTGGATATACCCTACAGGAAAGTAGGAGGAAAAGGGGATAAGACAAGGAGGTGGGGTGATAGAAGAGAGTGCAGATTAGGGGAGGGGGTAGTCAGAAGCAAAACACTTTTGAAGAGGAACAGGGTGAAAAGAGAGAAAGAATAGAATAAATGTGGGGGAGGATAGGAGAGACGGACTTAGTGATATTAATTGTGAAAAAGATTTTGAAGCAAGTTTCTCTGATAAAGGCCTCATTTCTCAAATATGTAGAGAACTGAGTTGAATTTATAAAAATAAGAGCCATTCCCCAATTGATAAGTGATAAAAGATACAAACATTTTTCAGATGAAGTAATCAAAGCTATTGATAGCCATATGAAAAAATGTTCTAACTCATTATTGATTGGAGAAATGCAAATTAAAACAATTCTGAGGTACTACTTCATACTGATTAGATTGGCTAATAGAACAGAAAAAGGAAAATGACAAATGTTGTCAGGGATGTGGGAAAAATGAGACATTAATGCAGTATTGGCGGAGTTGTGAACTGATTCAACCATTCTGTAGAGTCAATTTGGAACTATGCTCAAAAGGATATAAAACTGTGCGTACCCTTTGACCTAGCAAGACCATACTAGTTCTGTATCTAAAACAGACAAAAACAAAAAGGAAAAGCATCTGTGTGCACATTTATAGCAGCTCTTTTCTGGTGGTAAAGTATTGGAAATTGGGGAATGGTTGAACAAATTGTCGTCTGTGATTGTAATAAAATACTATTGTGCTAAAAGGAATGATGAGCAGAATGCTCTCCGAAAAACCTTGAAAACTTACATGAGCTGATGCAAAGTGAAATATACTGCATACATAGTAACAGCAATATTGTAAGATGACCAGTTATGAATGACTTCGCTATTCTCAGTAATACAATGACCCAAGACAACTTTGAAGGACTTATGATGAAAAATGCTATCCATCCCCAGAGAAAGAACTGATGGTGTCTGAATACAGATTGAAGCATACTTTTTTTACTTTCTTTATTTTTTTTGAGGTGTTTTTGGGGGTCTATGTTTTCTTTCACAACATGACTAATTTGGAAATATGTTTTGCATGACTACACATGTATAACCTATATCAAATTGCTTGCATTCTCAATGAGGAGTGGGGTGGGGAGGAAGGAAGGGAGAGGATTTTAAAAATGAAGGTTAAAATTGTTTTTATGTGTAATTGGGGAAAAATAAAATGCTAAATTAAAAAAGTTAAAAGAAAGAAATTTGGCCAGATGTACAGAATAATTTGTTGTAATTTGGTAATTTATTGGCTGTACCCACTGCTTTTAAATTCTAGCACCTTTGCAAAGCTAGTGATTTTAAAAGAAAGTACCATTATGATTTCTATTCTGTAAGAGAAACAATCACTTTTTCCTTTATTTGTCTGACTTTTTCTCCAAGGTCCTTTTGTGATTTATGTTGGCATACTTACAAACACGTATGATCTTTCAAATTCTAATTTGAAATCAGGTTTAATCAAATTAGATCCCAGCTTCTCTTTGGTTTTTCCATGGGAAACCAGCATGATAGCTTGAGTAGGTCTCAGTTCTTAGGCCCTAATTTTCCCTCAAGTTTTTGTCAAGGCATTTCATGTATGGCTTCTAGCATCCTTCTGTTTCTGATTTAACCAATCAATTCAACAAAGATTTATCTAGTAACTACTATGTAGACAGTACTGTACTAGTTATTAGATTTGCCTCTCCAATGGTAGGTGTAAGGTCATAGCAGCTCGTAGGATGATAGAGTCATTGAGTTGCAAAGGATCTTACAAACTATCTAATTAATTTCTTCATCTTACATATGAGGAAACGGAGGCCCTTCATGGTCTATTCATTTACTTATTCATTAAAATATTTATAAAGTCCCTACTATGTATAAAAGACAGCAAGGAGTCATGGATAGATGTCTGTCTCAGAGTCAGGAAGTCTTGGGTTCAATGCCTACCTTTCCCACACAGTGGCTTTGTGACCCTGGATAAGTCACTTCTGAGTCCCCCAGGCAGATCTCTGAGAGTATAGATTATAGATATGCTTTGGTGGAGGAAGTTCTTTGCTGGGTGACAGTCATTACAATGAAGAAATCAAAGGTTTTGGTTCACAGATTCCTTATTACACAGGCACAGGAACTGAGCTGAGTTGAGAAGAACTGATCAAAATGGGTGTCAGATGGACAAAGCTAAGGAAAATTGAAGTATCTTGGGTGGGTAATATAGCCTGAGTGGGAAGAATACTGTCCAGGTCTAGCCCTGGGGAAAACAAGCACCAGTCTGGGGCTGAATCATGGAGGAGCCTGAGCAGGGCTGAGCAGACCAGGCATTGGTACGTGGGCAGTCTAAGTGAGACTGGGTAAAGAATGTAGGCAGCTAGGTGATGTAATGGATAGAGTGCTGTACTTGGTGTCAGGAAGGCCTGAGTTGGAATCCTGCTCAGATACTTACTAGCTGTGTGACCCTAGGCGAGTCACTTAATTTCTCTCAGTCTCAATTTCTTTATTTGAAAAATGGACATAATAATAGTGTCTACCTCACAGAATTGTCACGAGGATCTAATTAGGTAACATACGTAAAACATGTTGTAAACCTTAAAATACTGTGTAAATGCTAATTATTGTCTTGGAATATGCAAGAGAATCTAAGGTTCAGAAAAAGGAAAAGAAGCGGACACCAATGTAGGACTGAGCCACAGAGTAGCCTGAGCCTTTCCTCTACAAGGTGAGCAGAGCTGGCTGGGATGAGGAGCATCATGGGTGGGCTGTGATGGAGAAGGAAGCGCAGATCCTGGATTTGTGAGCTGAGTAGACCAAGCACAGTGGCCCCAGGACATGAATGTGGCCTTTTACAATAATCTTTTTAAACATTATTGTGAAAAGATGTTAGTTGGTGCAAGATTATGTGGGGGTAAGACTGTGGAATGAAATAAGGCTTCAAAGGAAGGGTGGAATTCTCCAGACTTTGAAAAACTTTAAATTTTAAGCTAAGGATTTTGAACTTTATTCATTTGAAGAGCCACTGAAGGGTTTTTTTTTTTTTAAATAGTGGAGTGATATGTTCGTAAGTTTGATACAAAAGAACCATCTGCCATTGGTGGGTAGGAATAGATTGGATTGAGGAGAAAAAACTAGCAATAAGGGAACTGGTTAGAAAACCAAGGTAATGATCTAGTCAAGGGGCAAGATAGGTACAAACCAGGGTAAAGACATTGAAAACAGCAAGGGGACAAATGCAAGAGTATTTTCATAACTATAACTAGTCATTTTTTTTGTGGCTGGGTCAAGTAGCACAAACATGCCTTCTTATACTACTTGCGGGATGAGGGGAGAGAGAGGGAAACCAGCAGGACATGGAAAAACTCTTTGGATTTGGAGTGCCAGGTGGCAACATCTGGTAGCTTTTGTCCTTAACTAACTATTCTTACTAACCAGTTGCTAAGTTTAGTTGTTTCAATACTGCCAAAAGCCTGCAGTTTCTATCACTTCCCTCATTCCAGGCAAAACTCCAGTCTCCAAGCCCAAGTCAGAGTTTTAGATAGAACTGGTAGGACTTGATAATTGATTAGAATCATCTTCATTCATTCAATCATTCATTTGTTCATTCATTCAAACCACATTTACTAAGCATCTACTATATGGGCAAAGCACTGAATTTGGTGCTGAGCTGATAAAAAGGCAAAACATGGTTCTTGCGTTCACAGAATTTATAGCCTAGAGTTGAATGGAAGAGTCATGCGCATATATGACTGGCAGAATTATGGTGCCACAGATAAAAATGAGAAACTCAGGGGAGGAGGAGCAGGTTCAAGGGAAAAGAGTTCAGTTTACCCTCGAGGAACTTGAGGGTGGGACATCCAGGAGGTTTTGTCCAGAAGACAGTTGGAAATGCAAGTCCAGAGTCTGGGTGAGGAGGCTGGCGCATATGTAATTTTGGTAATCATCTGCGTAAAAGAGATAGTTAAGGCCATGAGAATAAATGAAATCACAGAAGGAGAAGGTGTAGATCCAAAGTTGGCAAAGTATGACAGGTCAACTATTTTTTGTACAGCCCATGAACTAAGAATGGTATTTACATTTGTAAATAAAGTTCTCTTTGTATTCTAAAAGCCATTCTTACCTTGAGGGCTGGGTTTGGCTTACGCCCATCTGTGGTGTAATGAAGAGAAGTAAAGAAATTCAGAATGAGACATAGACAAGCAAGGTAGTTTTGTTATTGTCATGTTGAACTTAACATATACTAGGTGGCTCAAGGAATAGAGCACTGAGCCTGGAGTCAGGAAAACCGAAGTTCAAATTTGGCTTCAGATTGTTACTAGCTGTGTGACCCTGGGCAAATTACTTAACTTCTGTTTGCCTTAATCTACTGGAAAAGGAGATGGCAACCACTCCAGTATCTTTGCCAGATAACTAAGGGAGTAGAGTATCCAAAGGGATGAGGATATTAAAAAGTGTCATTGGTGGACTTGGAAGAGGGCCATTTCAATGGAGTGCTGAGAGTATTAGCCAGAGTGTATGGAGGTTAGACAGTGAGCTGGTGGTGAAGCCGTGGAGGTGGAAGCATAGGTAATTCATTCTAGAAATTTGACAGTGAAGATCATGGATATTAAAGCACTTTGCAAGACTCAAAGTGGTGCACATGACTAAGGTAATACTCTGTCCCAGATGCAGGCTAATGCTACTCTATTTCCTTTGCTCTTTTGCAAAAATAATTCTCTTTTCATTAAGAACTTGACAAAATTTGACAAAATACAAAGAACAGAGGAAGATGATTGAATATGAAACCAGGACTCCTTAGGCAAGTAGGTGGTGTAGTAAATATATCCTTGGACTTGGAGACAGAAAGAACTGGGTTCGAAGCTAGCCTCAGATATTTACTGGTTGTGTGATCCTGCCAAGTCATTTAACCTAAGACTGCCTCAGTTTCCTTGTCTATAAAATGGGAACAATGATAGCACCTACTTCCCAGGGTTGTTGTGAGCATAAAATAAGAGTATTTTACAAATCTTAAGGTGTTATGTAAATTCTATTATTGCCATTTTCATTATTATTATTCATAGGTTATGTTTTTAAAAATACATTTACATGCATAAATTTAAAATCACATAATTTAATATGTAAATAATTTTATACATTTAAGTATACACATATATAAAATAAATTTAACATAGTAGTACCAAAACTGCTGTGCTTGTCTTTACTGTCTTATGAACTTTCTTCTCTTTTTTCCCGCCAAATAAAAGCTCTCCCTTGTGACAGGTATGTATAGTCAAGCAAAAGAAACCCACACATTAGTCATATCTGAAGACTCATTATGAACTTATACTTACTCATCAGTCAGCTTCCTTATTCTTACTAAGGTTTTTTGCCCATCCTTATTCCTCATATTGCCAGAGATACTAATGACATTAGGAAGAGATGTTTCTGGACCATAGATGTGATGATGAGAAATCAGCTCCTTTCAGTGACACCTGAATGAAATGCCGACAGTCCTACAGAGTATGATTTATGACTGCTCATTTTTCTTAATTAGTTCCATCTACTACCTTTTAGGGTGCTAGGCAAATATCCCTTTTGAACTTTTCTCAGTTGATGGAAAGGAAATTGTTTTCTTGTGGTTATCTGTCTCAAATTAGTCAATAGAAAAGAAAATAAATGCTCTACTAGCTAAGCTATAAAGTGGCAATCTATACTTTAACCTCTTATAAAAGTGAAAAAACTAGTAAAAAAGACAAAAACAAAATTAATTCTGCAGGTGGAAAAGATAATTGGGCATATGATAAATTGGAAATATTTATTATATATAATGATTATATATGACATATACATGTATAATAGTTACAGTATTACAATCTTCTAAGAAGAAATTACAAAATAGTAGGAAATATCAGATGGTCTATTATTCAAGAATATTGTGCATGGGAGACCTATTTTCCTTGGTGTGACAGAGGACAAAGACAAATTTTTAGGTGAGCCCTTTATGATTAACATAAGTTTCTATCAACTCTGAAAAATGCATCTAAGCAGTCTATTGAACAGATGTTTTAAGACTTTCCATTGAACATCATGCCTGAATTTTTATCTCTATGCAACAGTTTCCCATTTATACATACAAATGATTTGAGATTCCTTAAAAGACACAAAAATGGAAATAATCCTGTTCGGCAATATCTGATCATAAACATCAGATGGGACATAAAACACCAAAGGTATTCACCATTATGATGAAGGAGTTCCAGCACAGAGTTTAAGTTGAACAGAGATTCCCTGGGGATGGTGAGGTCCTTCATATGCTCCTGTTTGCAGGTGACATTCTTCTGATTATATAAAAAATATCAAGTATGTTGTAGAGCTTCCTAGAAGAGATCTATAGTCACTCAAAGGAGATTGGCCTGATCATCTACTCAGGAAAGAAAAAGTGAATAAAGAATATCTATGGACTAGATTACAGCATGCATTTAATTTGACAATCACTAGAATTTGTCTATCAGACAACACAGATAATGAGTTTGGCCCATAGTTGAATGAGGAAGATGAAATGGGCTGGATTATCTTCAGAAAAATGCAAAATTCCTTTAGTTACCCCAGGCTTCCCACAGAAGCAAAGTTCCATTTTTATTAAAACCAGCATTTTACTGGTGTTGCTATATGTCACAGAGACATAGAATACAATAGTCTCCAAGGAACTAAAAATCAGTATAACACAGAGAGCAATGGTGAGGTGCATAGTTGATGTTGGTTGGTTACAACATATACAGTAACCAATGGAGAACTCTAAGAAGAATAGGAGAAAAGAGATGTCAGCAAGGGATTGTATCATACTCAGTATATATATACACATGCATACATACGTACATGTACAAGGTATATATGCATGTGTATGTATATACATATTTATGTATACATGCAGATATACATACATGTGTATATGTGTATATATACATGTATGTAGAGAGAGAGGAGGAGAAGAAAGAAGACAGAAGAAAGAAGAAGAGGAGGAGGAGGAGGAGGAAGAAGGGGAAGGAGAAGAAGCTATGTGAGCTAGCCATTTAAATTCGCAGTGCCCTCAGGCAACTATCTCTAAGCTACAGGTGATAGAATAGTTGGAAATCTGTGTAGGTAGAGGGAGTTTCCTACTCCAAGACAGTAACAGTTCTGGACAAATATATTCACTAAACACACACATATATGTATATACATATACATACATATATATACATATCTATCTATCTATAAACCTACAGATAGATAGATAGATAGATAGATACATACATACATACTCAACATGGCATAGTGGCTACAGAGCTGACCTTGGAGTAGGGAAGACCTCGTTTCAAGTCTAGCCTTTGTTACATACTGGATGTAATCTTAATACACACACACACACACACACACACACACACACAGATAGAACAACAACAACAACAACAACAACAACTACTACTACTACTACTACTGCTACTACTACTACTACTACTACTACTACTACTACTTCCCAGGGTGGTTGTTTAAATGGAACTAGGTGAGAACCCAAAGACATGATCCTTTAATTGAATTATTTCAAGTAACACTGAGAGGGAGTCAAGAAAGACTTTTGGGGTACAGTCTTTATGGCTCTCTCAACTGCCATTGAATCCATATGATATGCTCCAAAGGACATTCTGGTTCAGCCTTAGAAATTTGGGTGAGTCTTGTACTTCTCTAATGACGATTTGGATCTCTAGTTCTCTATGGACTACAAAAAGCTCAACACAGCTCCTTTAAATTTAGCAATTTTTCTTGCCCTTTGATGGCTGTAGCTCCTTGTTTCTAACTGGCAGGCTCCAAAGGCAAACCAAGCCAAGCTTTTGCATAAAATAATGGAGGGAAGACCAGACTGGGTTACCTGCTATGGTCTTTGCAAAGCTTCTCTTCATGAGCATTCTGGGGTTCTGTCATCTCCCACTATAACTGAGTTCCAGGGAATAAGGAAAAGAAGGCAGAGGTGGTGTCTTCGAAGAAGGAAATGGTAGTGGGAATAGAGTTATGGTACACAAAGGGCTGAACACCTAGCACTATGCCTGGCTCATAGGAGGTACTCAATCAATACTCATTGACTGACGAACTCTTTTCTGTGTATAGTCATCACTGGTCTTCAAAGCCAACATTCAGGTATCAAAGTGTCAACTTCAAACTTGTTCCACAACCTGGACCCCAACTCCTGAGCATGCCCACCCGGGTGGAACTGCTCCTGCCAAAGGAAAGTACTCTGTAACTGACTTTGGTTTTAAGTGTACCAGACAAAGTATTAGGTTCCTGGGGAGATGAGGGCTGAGCTCTCTAGAACAATTTGTTTGAAATACCTCAATCCCACTGTGCCAGGTATGTTAAACAAATGTGCTATAGTATGTTAACAAATTTAGAATAATAGAATTTTAGTGTGAAGAGGTCTCAGAGGCCTAGTTCACTCATTATAAGGGTGCTGTGAATGGAAAAGCTTTTGCCTGGCAAACTTGGAGCTAAAGTGCTTGTAGAATTTTCAGCAGCAAAGTATAGATCTATGCTCTATATTGTTTGCTTCAGAAATAGCACAGAACATATTTCAAGTTCTTTTGTTGTTGTTCAGTTGTTTCAGTCATGTTCAACTCTTTATGATACCATTTTGGGTTTTCTTGGCAGAGATACTGGGGTGGTTTGCCATGGCTTTCTTCAGTTCATTTTGCAAATGAAGGAACTAAGGCAAACAGGGTTAAGTGACTTGCCCAGGGTCACACAGCTAAGCTAGTAAGTGTCTGAGGCCAGATTTGAACTCAGAAAGAGAAGTCTTCCTGATTCCAGGCCCAACACTCTATCCATTGTGCCACCTAGCTTCCTGAGTTCTTAGATTCCTGAATTTGGGGACAGAAGACCTGTTTCAAATCCAATTTCTGTTACTTCCCAGCTGTGTGACTTTGGAAAAGTCCTTTCAGCTCTCTGGGATTTAGCTTCCTCATCCATAAAATAAGGGACTTTGTACTAGGTGATTTTCAGATCTGTCTCTTGCAGCTCTAAGTATTGAGTGATCTCCTATGATCTCCATCCTCATTCTAGTAGATTTGTTCTTCCACTGTGCCTAAGTGAACAAAGCTAGCGATAACGAATATTTAATTGCTTATTATACGAATGAGATCCTGCCAGGTTGGGGGAGGTTGCTGGGAGTGGGGGTCAGGGTTGCAAAGAGGAGCAATACCACTGTCTGGTTCTGCCTGCAAAGAAGTTTTAGTCAATTAACATCTAACTAACAAATAGGTTTAGATAGATTACAGTTATCCCTTCCACATTGAAGAGGTTAGAGGAAATCTGGAAGATTTGCTTAAAATTTTTTGGCTCTCTCTTTGTACCAGAGAAGAAGTCTGAATTTTCTTTTTATTTTATGGGGTATTTAAAGTATTTTATTATAACATTTGGGTTAAGTATTTGGTCATAGGCTTTGTGTCATCTGCAGGCCTTCACATGTCATCTGCAACTTTCACATGTCCCCCCAAATTCTCATTTAAGTTCTTATGCCAGCCTGTGATATATCAAAACTGCGATGGGGAAAGGCGTGATGTGGAAGGAATAACTATACAAAGAAGAGTGTAGTAGGAGCAGAGGAAAGAACCTAAGTGCCCTAGAGGAGGAAAAGAACACTTTCAATTGGGATAGGAGGCATCAACAAAGGCTGTATGTATGGAGGAGACTGAGTTGAATTTTGAAGAAGAGAAACATGACCATAGGTGATGAGGAAGGAGGGCATCACATATGTGGAGGCTGTGTGCAAATGTGTGGAGGCTGAAAAGGGCAAATGACATCTGAGAGAATCTAGTTGTCCAGTTTGTCTGGAATGTGGAGTGGGTGAAAGAGATGGACTTGCTCTTTTCAATCTTTACGAGCTACCTGGAGACTCATGGTTTTCAGTTTATTAATTATTGAACTGCATCAACAATCTTTCAGTGTAGTTAACAAGGGCCTACACAGTGGTGGTTTGCAGGTAGTAGCTTTTCTACCTTGCATCTACTCTGGAGAACAGAATTTAACATAAGTGCAACTCTTCCTTTTCCCTGACAGTTTCTGCAATCCATTTTGTATGACACTGGCTAAAAGTCATCCAGTTAAAGTGAAGCTTCAGCTTTGACAGTTTTACTTGTTGCCTTGAAAATATTGAACATATTTTGCTGTAATATTTTATCATGTTAAAAATCATATTGATGTCTTGCTTAAGGGGTTTGCTTCTGACCATCTTCTTCAGTCATAAAAAAAAATTAATCAGCCACAGAGAGATAGCCTTCTGCCATGCTATATAAATGCTTTCCCTCAAACTCCTGGCTTATAAAATAGAGCACTAAATGCATTTGTAGGAAAAAAAAACATTTATATGCACCTCATGTTACCAAAATGTTAGCATTTTCCTTGTGGATTACGAGCAACCTTACATGAATGTGGTAAAGATAATTAAATTAGTCAATGAACACAGTAAGCTAGTGTCTGATAAACCCAAAGATCCTAACTACCGTGGTAAGGATTTGACATTTGACAAAAACTGCTGGGAAAACAGAAAAAGAGTGGCAGAAACTAGGTAAAGACCAACATCTATATGGACACTTACTAGCTATGTGACCTTGGGCAAATCACTTTAATCTGTGTTTGCCTGTGAGGCAGGTGGGTGGCTCAGCGGATGAGACCTGAGTTCAGATTCGGTCTCAGATATTTACTAGCTGTGTGACCTGAGCAAGTCACTTAACCTCTACTTGTCTTAATTTGCTGGAGAAAGAAATGCAAACTACTCCACTGTCTTTCCCAAGAAAACCCCATGGACAGGATGGTCCCCTGGGGTCATGAAGTCCAAGACTTCAGCAAGCTCCTAATGAATATATGGCTGACTTAAAGGGTGACTTAATTAATAAATTAAAGGAGCAAGGAAGAAATTACCCAGGTTTGTAACTTTAGCTATATCCTAAACTTTTCACTCTATTTCACCCCACCATTTATCCCACCAGTTGCCAGGTATTGCTGTTTCTACCTCCACAACATCTCTCTCTACTCACACAGTCTAGGCCCTCATCACCTCTCACTTAGATTACTGCCAATGAATACTGATTGTGCTCCCACCTCATGTCTTTTCCTATTCTGGCCCATTCTCCAGGTGGCTGCCAAAGTGATTTTCCTTAAGCACAGATCTGACCCTTCCACTTCCCTACTCAGTAATACCCCAGTGGCTTCCTACTGCTACTAGGGTAAAATATAAACTCCCCTGCTTAGCTGTTAGAGCCCTTTATTACCTGTCCCCAACCTACCTTTTTAGCCTCATTATATGTTACCCCTAATCCCATGCTTGGTGATATGGCCAAATTGACCTCTTTGCTCCTCACTCATCCCATCATCTGCTTCTGTGGTCTTTTACTGGTTTGATGCCAGGAAAAGAATACTTCTTCATTTGGTAACCTTGCTTTTTTTTTTTTTGCTTTAAATAGTATTTTAATTTTTCCCCTCAATTACATATCAAGAAAATTTTTTTCAAAATTTTGAGTTCTAAATTTTTTCTGTACCTCCCTCCTTCCCCTCCCTATCTCCTCTCCCCTCTTCTAAAAATGGTAGGCAGTTTGATATAGTTTATACATATGCTATCATGTAAAACATATTTCCATATTCATCACAGTTATGGAAGAAGAAATAGATCGAAAGTGAGAAAGAAAAAAGTAAGTGAAAAAATGTGCTTCAATGTGCATTCAGAGTCCATAAGTTCTTTATATGGATGTGGATAGCATTGTCCTTCAAAAGTCCTTTGTATTAGTCTTGGATCATTGTGTTGCTGAGAAAAGCTGAGTCATTCATAGTTGCTCATCATGATACTGTGTACAATGTTTTTCTGGTTTCGCTCATTTCACTTTGCATCAGTTTGTACAAGTCTTTCCAGGTTTTTCTGAAATCTGTCTGTTCATTATTTCTCATTGCATGATAGCATTCCATTACATTCATATACCACAGTTTGTTCAGTCATTCCCCAATTGATGGTCATCCCCTCAATTTCCAATATTTTGCCACCATGAATAGGGCTGCTGTAAATATTTTTGTACAGTAGGTCCTTTTCTCTTTTTTATGATCTCTTTGGAATATAGACCTACGAGTGGCATTGTTGGATCAAAGGGTATGCACAGTTTGGTTGTCCTTGGGCTTAGTTCCAAATAGTTGGAATCAGTTCGCAACTCTACCACCAGAGCATTAGTGTCCTAATTTTCCCACATCCTCTCCAACATTTATCATTTTCCTTTTTTGTCATATTAGCCAATCTCAAAGGTGTGAGGTGGTACCTCAGAATTGTTTTAATTTGTATTTCTCTAATGAAAAGTGATTTAGAGCACTTCTTCATATGCCCATAGATAGCTTTGATTTCTTCATCTGAAAACTGCTTGTTTGTATCCTTTGATTATTTATCAATTGGGGAATTGCTTGCATTCTTGTAAATTTGACTAAGTTCTCTAGATATTTGAGAAATAAAGCCTTTATCAGAGACACTTGCTGTAAAGGTTGTTTCCCAGCTTTCTGCTTTCCTTCTAATCTTGGTTGCATTGGTACAATAGTTTTTTCAATTTAACGTGATCAAAATTATCTATTCTACATTTTGTAATGCTCTCTATTTCTTGTTTGATCATGAATTCTTCTCCTCCCCATAGATCTGATGGGTAGACTATTCCTTGCTTTTCTAATTTGATTGCTTCACTGTCTATGGTACCTTTTTTAGCAAGATGTAGTTTCCTTTCTCTTTTAATTAGGTCTATTTTTGCTTTTACTTTGTCTAACATCAGGATTACTGCCCCTACTTTTTTTACTTCAGCTGAAGCATAATAGATTCTGCTCTAGCCCCTAACCTTTGCTCTGTGTGTGTCGGTAATCTTATTGTGATGCTGTGGAGAGTAACTCTTTCAAGCAATTAGTGTATCATTCAGGTCCAGCCCTGGACAGCCCTGGCCCCTGCCACCTGCCGAATCACAGAATATTAGAGCTGGAAAGCATCTAAGAAATCACCTAGTCTACCAACTGAGTTTACAGATAAAAAGGCTAAAGCCCAGAGAAATCAGGAGATTTCTCAAAATCGTGCAGCTAAAAGTGTTAGTGTCAGAACTCAAACCTAGGTCTGTTGAGTCTTTTGACTCCAAGTCCATTATTCTTTCCATTCCACCATACTGGTAAGAAATTACCTTTCATATCTATGGATAGGGAAACAGTTCATGACAAACAAGGGAAAGAAAGTATTATAGAAAATAGAACGAGCAAAATTGGTTGCATAGAATTTTTTTTCGCATAAACAAAACAAATGCAGCTAAAATTAGGAGGAAAACCCCGATGTAACCAAAAAAATGCCTTTGCAGAAAGTTGCTCTGGAAAAGGTCTCATTTCCAAGATAGATAAAGAATTAATTCAAATTTACAAAAGTTAGTGCCATTTCCCAATTGTTAAATGGTCAAAGGACATAAAGAGCCAATTTTCAAATTAAAAAATCCAAGTTAGCCAATGGCCATTAAAAATGCTCCAAATCAGGAATAATTAGAGAAATGAAAAGTAAAGTAAGTTGACGAAAATTAAAATGATAAATTTTGAAGGGGCTACAGGAAAACAGGCACATTAGTGCATTGCTGGTAAAGTTGTGAATTGGTCCAACCATTCTGGAAAGCAATCTAGAACTATGCTGAAAAAGTCACTAAACAAGTACATAACCTTTGACACAGAAGTATCACTACTACTATATCGCTACTGCAAAAAGATTAAAGAGGAAAAGACCCATACGTATAAAAATATTTCTAGCAGCTCTTTTTGTGGAAATCGTCAGTGCTAGACTTTGTTTTTGTTTGACTACGAATATTTGCACACTTGAGTTTTGTTTTGTGAGAGGAGAAAAATAGATTTTTGTTCATCAAAAATATTGAATTTAACAACAAAAATAGTCCATAAAAATCTAAATTAAGAAAAAGAATCATTATGAAGGACTTACACATTGAAACAATTACTGAACATTCTGCACTGTGTATCTTTGTAGGTAGGAAGGCAAGATAGATAGATAGATATATGATAGATAGATAACGTATTAATCATTTCCTTTGTGCCAGTCACTTTCCCAAGTGCTGAGCGAACAAAAACAAGCAAGCAAAACAGTCACTGTCCTCAAAGAGGCTTGATATTTTAACGGAGGGGGAGACAATACAAAAGGGGAATTGAAAGGTAGAGAGGTGGGGTATGTAAATGAGAAAAGTGGCATGAGGGCCTAGTTCCGGACAAGATAAGACTAATGCTCGCCTATAAATGTCTAGCATCCCAGGATCACAATCCAAGTTCACCCTCATCAAAAGCAATAACAACAACAAAATTAGATTAATCTGAAGATGCCTCAGATAACTGCTTTCATTTGGAGCCATTAAGTTCCCATCTAGTGCTTAGCACAGAACCTGACACATAGTAGGTCCTTAATAAACACTTACTGACTGAATAACTAATAAAGCACTTTAGAATTTCCCCAGGAAACAAAATCACATTCCCTGACCTATAGCGTGCAAATTTCACCTTCTTTTTTTCTTTTTTTTGGAAATCTAGACAATGTTTGTCCTGTTACAATTTCCTATTTTCTATAATCTTTCAAAGACTGCTGAAGGTGGCTCACCAATTATACCAACCACTTCTTTCAGGACTCTGGAATGTAGTTCATCTGGGTTTAGTGAGTGGAACTCATCGAAATAGTGAGATACTTAGACTTCCACTCTTCTTGCTAGTTTGCTTTTGTCCTTTCCACTCCAAACGTTATTCTCCTTGGCAGAGAAAGCAAGTGATGACTATCTCTGTCTTCTCTTTGTTACCCATTCTATTTGCACAATCTTCCCTTGCCAATGATCCTCCTACCCCTTCTTTGATCTTTCTATTTTCCCCAATGCAGCTTAAAAAAAAAGTTTTTGTTGTCTTTAGTATTTCTGGCCAGCCTCAGCTCTGTCTGAGCTCTAGTAATCCTGATTCAGTCTATAGGCTCTTTCACTCTTGTGTTTGCATTCCCAGCATTTAGAGTAATGCCCTGCATATTCTAGATGCTTAATGTTGCTTTTTGATTGAGGTATAGCAGTGTGATACTTTTATATTCATCCTCCAATATCTCTCTTGGTTTTATAATCTGTATATATCATTTCAAAATCTATGGTGCTGGATGAGTTATCTGTGTATTCATGTTGGACTCTTAAGATAACTCTTTCAAAATTCAGCTCAAATGATATTTTATCCCCCTACCCCAGATGCCGGTGTCTCCTTTGCAAAAAATGTTCTTGTATTCATTTTATACAAATATTATATTTATATATTATATTATATTATATTTATATGTAAGTATACATATAAAATGTAAATCCCCAATAGAATGTAAGTTCCTTGAGGATAAGGCCTTTTTGTTTCATTTTTTAATGTGTTTCTCCCACGCCTATTGCCCAGCAGTAGGACCTTGGATGGATTGTACTTATAAAACTTCATCCTTGGAAGTACATCATTCTTCCTCACCTGATTTATCATAGGACTCTACCTATCCTTTATCTGAATCAGTTGAACTTTATATCATATAGTGGATAGAGCACTAGATTAGAAATAAAAAAAGACTTAGGTTTGAATCTCACTTCAGGAAGTTAGTTTACTAGCCATGGGACCTTGAGCTGGTCCCTTAGCCATTCTGAGTCTCAATCTCCTTATGTATAAAATAGGGTTAATATTTGTTGTACTCACCTCATAAAATTGTTTTGAGGATCAAATGAGATAATGTATATAAGGTGCATTATTGCAAAAGCATAAAATGCATGTTGTTTTTTAGCATTATTATTAGTTTTCTCTATCACAAATTCTAAGTTGGAGTGGTCATTCCCTGCTCCCAAATTTCCCCTTATTTTTTCTTCTTGCCTACATCATACTTGACTTATCACAAAATGCTTGGAGAGAAGTTCTTGACCTTAAAAATATGAGCGGTTTATTAATAAGAAATAATGGCATTATCCTGTATGTTGCACGCTAGTCAAATGCCTACCTTGCCTGCTCCTAGTTCATGCTCTTGCTTGATTTCTCACATCATGGAAGATCAGAAGCAACACACACACACACACACACACACACATTGAAATGTTCTCTTTCCACTCCTACTTCTCAAGGCTGGTCACTGATTGCAGCAAGAAGAGAAAGCCGGTGGTAAGAAAGGAGAGGAAAAATCAGTAAAAAAAAAAAAAAAAAAAAAAAGGCCAGACTCAAACAGTGGAATAGAATGAAGCTATCTTAATGAGAAACATCCCACTAACATCTGAAGACCCTGCTACATAAAAATGTAATACAACAGCCAATTTTCATGATTGCCCTATGCCATAAAGAAAAAGTTAAATATATTCAATGTATTACATTAAGAAGGCAGGAAAGCATATAGCAGAATACATTTTAGAAATCACTCCTTCCAAAGTGATTATAGTTTTTAAGTTTGGGGTCTTACGTTTCAATCACAAAACCCACTTAGAACATTTCACTCCTTGAACAACTGCATAATAATACCTTACTTGCATTTGTATAGCACTTGTCAAACTATCTGCCTACCCAGAAGGGTGATGGTATATTGTCTTCCTGATTAAAGTCCAATGGGAGGTGGGGTGAAACATATACATTTGAAAAGATAAATCATTTTTTATTTTTAGATTGGATCTCTTATTTCATTGGTATATAAAGTTCCCAGGAAAGAAATTCTCTCTCCCACTGCAGACTGGCAATGCTTGCAATATTATTGCTGTTGCTTGTCCTTCATTTTCAAAGAGGACCAATGATATCATGGGGTGATGTCTCGACTTGTGCGTGAATTGGATTTAAGTGAGGCTGAATTGCATAAAGTCATCAGCCTCACTCTCTCTTCCAGAGCCATTGAAGTCCAGTGACAAGACAAAAGTCAAGGTAACTGAAGATGCCCTGGGATATAGTGGACGACCTTGGTGTCTTCAATGTCTGATCAAGCACTCCATAGCATCTGCTTCAGCAGCTTTCATGGCCATTGAAACAAATTGTTTTCATCCACCCATTCCATTGTGGGGCAGAGTGCCCTCACATGTATGAGGAGACATCCCCCTAACTTACCAATGGGTCTGAGGCCTTGGTTTCCCCAATCTAGTTTGGCCTGTTGGCTGAGATGATTTTACCAGGGTATGGCTGCTGTGCGTGCTACAGCATCTTGGACTCACAGGTGAGAGTTGGGCGAAGGTGGACATCAAAGGTGGATGAGTAGCCCTGAAAAGGGCTCAGCAAGCCCTTACACAAGAGGTGCTAGTCCTTCATGAAAACTCCATACACCCCACTCTGCAATATATAAACTGCCTAGTAGCAGAGGTTAAGTTCAGGTCCTTACCACCAGCATATGATGGAAGTGAAATCATGTGTGTCCTTCTAGAAACTGTGAGCTCAGTCAGAGGACAATGTTCCTCAGAAGAGGCAGATCTATGAATGTATTGGAACTGCAACTGTTCAGAGTTGGAGTCTAGTTGTATGAGGAGCCAGTTGTTAAATTTTGAGTGTGAATTACAACTTATTTTATGTGGGATATAAATTAGGGTTTAACTGATTGTTTTGTTGATTGTCTGGACTTAAGGAAGTGATGGAGAAAATGTTAACAATGCAATTCAAAGCTAAGAGTGTGTTGTTCATTTTCAGAGAGCCAGTTGTTAAACATTTACCAGCAATCACCAGAGCAGATCATTCTCCAGTCAAAGAATTGAGAGTATCTCTTTCCCTTTCCTTAAAATTCACATTACAAGTAATGGGGAGGAGGGAGAGAGCTTGGTAGATACCGCAACAGCCTAAGATGACCTCACCTCCATGGAAAACCCTGGGGGACCCCTTTCTAGGGAAAGCTGTTACAGTGTGGACATTCCAAGATTGGTTATCACTTTACATTGGCTATATAGCTAGAACTATCAGTACACAGTTCAGGTTTTTCTTTCATTCACATCTGAAGATGAAGGACTCCCTTATGCACAGTAGATGACACCATTAGATAAGTGGTGAGGGCCCGAGGGCCACCTCTCACCCCCTTAGATCATGTGACCCCAAGAAATTGTCCTGGGGTTTGGGCTTTTTTTCTGGTCATTTTTTCCAGTTTTAGGTGCCAAAAGGGCAGTCTCTGATACAAGAGCTCAAACTATAGGAATCTAGGAGTCCAGAAATCCAGAAATCTGGGTTGGGTGTCATAGCCAGCCCAATAGGAATTAGGGCTTTTTAGGAAGCTCTAAGGAACAAGAGTCTGGGAGGCTAGCCCAGTGGGACTTTGGATTTGAATTTGGTGGGACTAATATATAGGAACTAAGCTAAGCTCTGAATCTAATCCTCCTCCCCTCTCTGGAGACCAAGATGGCATAGGGAGCATTATGTTACTAAAATGTTGGAAGAAATGTTTCGTTTTCTTATATCTATAAAGCAAATATCCTTTTGTAAAAGCTAACATGATGTTAAGTGGCTAAATGGAACTGGGATGCTAATTGCTGGGCCCATCAAATGAAGGAAACATACAGTATGTCTCTAGCTGATTGCAGAGAACAGAGACAACCTCCAATCCCCTCAGGGTACCAGAGAACCCTGGAGGGAGGGGTAAAATGTAAAAGACCTGGACCTCAGAGAGCAGGACCAAGGTCAAATGGTATTACATAAGATAGGAATCAATAAATGCCAAATTAATGGGAAGGACAATAAGTCCTAGGACTCTGAGGTAGGCAAGAGTTTGATTTTGAGATTGATCTATGAGGTCCAGGCCTTATCCCCACAATTTGGTCTCTAATCAGGGGCTAATGATAAGGAAAGACTTCATGAAGGAAGTGGGATTTAGGAGTGACTGAAGTACTACTTCTATCCAGGTTCTCAAATGAAAGAGCTGTAGCACAAACAATTTAGGTTGTAGAAAAATGGTAAGGAGGGAAATGATAACCAAGGACACATTAACTATAATATGGATACAGCTAGGTGGTAGAATGGAAAGAGCCCTGGACCTTAAGTCAGGAAAACACAAGTTCAAATCCTGACTCAGACACTTATTAGCTGCATTACTCTTTTGTGAGGATGAAATGAGATATTTTAAACTGATTTAGAAACCTTTATTATTATTTTTACACACCAAGACTGAAAGTAAATGATCAAGGTTTACAGTGAGAAAGAACTCAAAAGATTCCAGCATCTTCAAAAAGCTTTAAAAAAAAATCAGTATTCCACCAAGAAAGTAATCTATACCTTTTATACTACTAATATTCCAAGGATTCAGAACATTACCATCTCTACCATTTTATTTCAACATTGTACTAAATGAAATTACTCATTTTTATGCTCCTGGAAATGTGTTTCTAGAAAAGCCCCTTTGGTGAGGCATTCTCTGTTCCGATTTCAGGAATGAAGAAGAGAGGGAATTTCAGATCCTTTAAAGGATCTCAGATCCTTAAAAACAAAATAAAACAAAACAAAAAAAAAACTGTATTACATAGGGAGGCCAGAAAGATAGATAAGAAAGTGAACCTTGTCTGCTTCATCTGTCTTTATTTGCAAACTAATCAAAGATGATCTTAGGATCCAAATGGGTTTATTTCTCCCATCCTCCACAAAGTTCCTATGGGTTTTTTGGGATCAAGGTTGTGTCTGTCATGTCTGTCCTGGCCACATGAATTCCTTGTCTGTATGTCCTCCATATGTGTTCCCTGACCATATGTTCCCTATTTGTGGGCCTTCCATGGTCACATGTATTTTGTGTGCCTGCCTTTTCTCACTATGTGTATGGTAATCCACAGAAGCATTTGCCCCATATGTTTTGGGGGTGGGGTGGGGGAAAGAAGGATCTCTTCTTGTCACTTTATTTGCTATGCTATATAATTAAATGCCTTTTGTTTTGAACTAATGTGTCCTTTTTGCTGGCTGGTAAAAGTAAACACATTAGTACAGTCTCATGAGCTTGGATTTTGAGTGGGTAATAATTCACAGAGTACCTCAACCCTGGGATGGCTTTTCTAGGGCCCCTATCTGAGGAATGGCCCCAGAGATAGCATTAGATAGAAAGGACAGACTGGAAATGTGTCATTAGCTAAATGCCTGAAAAGAATCAATTCTTCATTTTGTACTAGTGAAGCATTCCAAATAAACACCTAAGTGTTTGTCTTTCACTTCAGTGGGCTTTTTGCCTAGAAAGAAAGCATCCAGAAAACAGTCAATCTTAACTATATTTATTCAAATATATGTTCCATCTTGTACAAAATTGAGGAGAAGATATGCAACTACCCATCTTTATATGATTTATCTTCCCAGAGGGTGATTTGAATTAGCAGTGGGAGACCTGAAAGCTTCTTAAAAAAACAGCTTAAGAAGTGTGAATGACCATGTATGCTAAAAGTAATTAGAAAAATGGACTATTCTCTTTAAGACTTATGAGAGACTCACCTGAGGAGAGATGATACTCTTGTGGCAGTAGTCCCTATTTACCTCTGTGGGCAGAGGTAAAATATCTGCCCAAAAAATGTGTGGGAGATTTTCTCAGTAAATGTGGTGCTTGGTAAATGGAAAGTTTGAAAATACATAGGGATTGGAAATCCAATATCGTTGCTCAGACACTTAGCTAATATGGCCCCAGTCTTTTTGGACAAATAGAAAATTTGTAATTAAACTGGATCATGAGGGGAAAAAAGAGTCATATCTGAAGATAAGAAAAGAAGGCAGTTTGAGTGAGTATGAGCAAACTTTCTGAAATAACCTTTTTTCCATTGACATTAATTAGAATCTGTGTTAATGACACTTCCTTTAGAAGCTGGGTTGGGAAAGAGGGAGCAATTTAACGTACATAACTGCTGATTGAAATGCACAATGAAAGGAGCTTGACTTTTAAAAAGTGTGAATCCCAATATGAACCTAGGGAAATTAACTCATCTTAATCTTAGCTGCATGGCAAACACTACCACCTGGAACTTCATTTTTGAACTGAAACATTTTCAAGCCCTTAGTGGTATTTTGTTCAAGTAAAAGAAAAAAAAAGTGTTATTTCCATTTTCTACCATTGAATGTATTTTTAAAAATTATAAATTGATTTTTTATATCAATATGAATTTGTGTTCAAGTTCCCTTTCTGACACATATTTGACTATGACCCTATGACATATAGCTATGACATTTATACCATTCAGTGCTGTAGGCAACTTTTTAAGAGTTTAAGTCAGGCCGACACAACCTGGGGCCAAAAGATTTTGGGTGGACCGAGCACATTCATGTTTGTCACGTGACCTGTGGCAGCCAATCTTAGTCAGCCTGTCTCTAATCTAACCTATCTGCAGCCTGAAGAAGCTTAGCCTCTTTTAATTTTGGCCCCTGCCTATTGCCAAGTTGTACAGATCTGGTTTAAGTTGAAGAGAATATGCCTCCTGCACTGGTAGAATTTCCTCATCTGAGAGTTCCCTATACTAATTAAATAAATTTCCCTATGTATTTCTCCTCTTTCCCCTACTCACAGAGCTACCCCTTATAAAATTAAAAAAACAAAAACAAAAAACCCAAAGAGCCAAAAATATCAATTGGCCTTACATGTACAGTGTTACACATCCACAATCTCCCTCCCATTCAATTTAAAAGCAACAAGTGTTTATTGAATGATTACAAAATAGTGAACGCTCTGCATGTTGAGAGGGAAACAAAACATTTTATAAAGCCCTTTCTAGACAACATCCAACATTTCTGTAGTGCTTTAGGTTTTGCAAAATACATTACATAGATCATCACATTTGATCTTCACAAAAACGTTGTAAGGTAGGTTGTACAGGTATAATTGTCCCTATTTTATAGATGAGGAAACTGACACACAGAGAAGAGATGTGATTTGCTGCACGGTCACATAGCTACCAATTATAGGAGGCAGAGTTGAACCCAGATTTCTCCTGCCTCCAAAGAGAGTGCTCATTTTATCTCACCACTCTTGGGGAGATGAGACTAAGTTTTTGAATAAATCACAAACAACAAGGACAACTTGCTTAAGTGCCCAAATGTATAGTACAGACAATTGGTTGTGTTATAAGGCATTAAAGGATCAGTATGAGTACAGGCAGGTTTCATGGACAAAGTTGGGCTTAAACTACCCTTAAAGAAAGGGTAGGATTTGATAGTAGGATGCTGAGGTTTGGGGCACAGTGGTAGGGATGAGTGAAGGTTCTAGGGTAGGGGAAACAGCATGAGCAAAGGTGAGATGCAGGAGCAGGTGTGATGTGTTCAGGGGACAATGATGAGATTGTACCGATTGGAGGTGAAGGTATATGAGACGGGGAGAAAATTTGGAACTTAAAATTGTGAGGAAGTGAATGCTGAAAACTAAAAATAAATAAATTAATAAATGTTTAATATAAAAAAACAAAAAAAAGATCATCTCTAATTATAGGAAAAAAGTTTATTCTAGTAGATTATTTGGTTATTTTCAAGTTTCAGAAGTATGAGCAATCTTATGAAGTTCAACTCAGAAACCAGGTTGGATAGAAAGGCAGTGTGACAAATTGAATGAAGGCTGCTTCCGCATCAGTCAAGTGTGGGTTTAAATACAAACAAGTATTAGCCATGTGAGCTCGAACCAATGTCTCAGCTATCTGGGCTACTCTCTGTGACTCTAACTTATACAGTGGATGTCTCTCTGAATGGGTAGAAGGAGTTTTCACACTGAAAGCTTCCAGTACTGATGAAATCATTGATCAAGACCTCAAACAAACAACAAACAAAGACCTGACAGATAAAGTCAACTTAGAAGACTCCCGAAAGTTAACATTTGTTATTCTTCCATCAGGCCACTAGGTGGTAATAATGCATTTAGAGAAAAAAAAGCCTAAAGTGTTTCATTTTATAAGATCAGAAATCTTGAGCTGGAGAAGATGTCAGAGGTCATCTAGAACTCCTCATTCTACATCTGAGGAAACCAAGGCCCAATTTAGTGCCTCACCCATGTAGCCTTCATGATAAGCAACAAAGTTGGGATTTGAAGTGGGGGTTTCTGACTGCGTTGTTCCAACCAGAAAAATTGAGTTACTGGGATACAATTATAAAAGTTTCTAAGTTTAATCAGTTTTAGTAATTAGGACCACATTTTCTAGGATTTGTCATGATTGAATTGGCAAGGGTTATCTTACATTTTGACAGTTTCATTTTTCTTTAAAAACAAAAAACCCTCACCATCACTTTGAAACAGAATGATTTAGAAGTGCTTTTTTCACAATCTCCAAAATAAAAACCTAGTGTCTGTAAATCTATGTCGTTCTATTAGTTATCTGTGTTGGGAGAATATGACAATGGTCCATTGTAAGCAGCCAATAATGGAAAAGTTAGAGCTGTTATGAATATATTTTAGAATAGAGACTGATTCATTTATTCCGGAAAGAACTCTTTAAAATTAAGGAATAATCAGTTAAAGGGGAATTAAGTGGAATGAAGGTGAAATAGGACAAGAATTGAAGCTGTGTGAGTTGGAGTAGGAAGGTAGGTATCCCACTCTACTCCAGAGACACTAAACCTGAGAATATCTGAACAATGCACATAGTTATCAGGCCCAGTGGAAAGTATGTGTGTTTATGTTGGTTTTCATCATATGTAGAGCATTGGATTTAGAGCCAGAAGACACGAGTTTGAATCCCACCCCTGCTACTTTTATGACTTTGGGCAAATGACTCTCTTGGTCTCAGTTTCCTCACCTGCAAAAATCTGCAAAATCTTCTAGGTCCTCAAATGGGCCCTTTGACTGAATCCAAACTTCACAGAACAAATCCCCTTAATAAAAGGATTTGTTTTGTAAAACTTGGATTTAGTCAAAAGGCCTCACCCAAGAACCTAGAAGGCCACCTGTGGCCTCCAGGTTGCAGGTTCCCCACCCCTGGATTAGATGCTTTCTAAGGTTCTTCCTTATTCTAAATTCTATGATCCAGTCATCACATGATAATCCCATTGGGAACTGGATTAGAGATAAACTCAATGAATCTCTAATAAAATCTTCTTGTTTATGCTATGCTTGTCTTAAGGAATGTTAGTCCATATCATCAGAAATGTACATTGATAAGTAAAAACCCAGGAAAATCTTCAAGATTCCCATTTTCCCACTAACAACAGAGTTGTTAACCCAAGACAAACATAAGGTTACTAAATCAGTGTTACTGAATAAGCTAATTATATTTCCAGGAGATAAGCCTTCTCAGGTTTTTATAATGGTTGCTAAGAACTTGGTTTTTGAAATTTAGTAAATTAAATGTTATCTTTAAAAATAATTACATCTATTTCTGGTTGGTTAGAGAACTTTCATGGGCCTTTAAAATAAATTTAAAAAACACTGGAATACACTAGAATGAGATCATTGCCCTTGAAGAATCCTATTCCTCTAATAAGCATTTTAAAAATTCCTTGGACAGTTGATTGACAGTAAACCTCAAGAAGACTGGCTATGAGGGTAAAAATTTGGTTTTAATTTGATTTCAGATGTATGTGGTTTTTAATCTGAACTCCAGGCAAGCATAAATAGTTTTTATTTACTTATTTTAATGGAATAAGAGGCCTGAGGTTGGCATGAAGCTCAAATCTACTAGACTAAATATTATTTTAGAAACTGTCTTGAATAGTTAAACTTTATTCATTCTAAGACCTTAGATTCAGAAAATCTTGCTTCAGAAAAGTTCTAGAAACAATACAAAACAAAATTCATCTTCATATAGATCATTTCAACCTTCTTCTCTGTCTTGTTATCTTGTCATGTGAGCAAGAACCATTAAAGTTTTAAAAGCATAAACCAGGCCAGCTGATTTGTATAGTGCACAGAATTTTCTGATTTTAGAGTAACTTCATTGTCAGTGAAATACTGAAGGAATTGGTCATTCCTCTTAGAAAGATGGATCAAACAGATTTAGGTTTCCAGATTCTCATGAGAATAGGCCAGTGTGGTTTGGCAAAGGAAGAAAAACCACAAGGGGACACAAACAAATAGTTTTGTTACTGATATTTTAAAACTAATTTTTAAAAAAATAAAATGAACTCCACAGAGCAGGAGTTTACAGCTTCATATTCAATCCTTTATTTTCTTTTTTTTCTATATAAAATGTTCACATTTGTTTGATGTTTACTAACTTCATAATCATAAATACAATTATTTAAAAAGTGAAAGAATTGATTTCAGAGTTCAGATGGCGAATCCCAGCTCTGTTATTATTTGTGAGTTTTGACAAGTTACTTTACCTATTGGTTCTCAAAAATCTTATGCTCCTAAGACTAGTTGCTACTAAGAGTGGGTCAGTATAGCTGCTACTTCTCTAGCCTTTCACAATCCTCTTTATTTCCACTTTTAAAATGGACTTTGTCTAGTGAAAATTAATCATGTTTCTTATTGAGTACCTCAAGCTCCATCTCTTCTCCATTTCTATGCTTATCTTAGAAGTTTTATTTCAGAAACATGCTCCTTCTCAGTCTCATGTGCTTATTACACCGGGCTTGACCTGCCTATTTCACCGAAGCTGGCCATCCCCCACTTCAATTCTTGAGATGCTTCTGGGGGCACTCATTCAGTGACAGATGAAATGATTAGGTATTCCATTAGCATAACACTTGATATATTTCTCTTGGAATGGTTATCCCTCAATAGGCATGCTAATTCATTCTAAATGTCAATGAGTCAGAATGTATTTATAATCATTATTGTTATTTATTCAGCAATCATATTCATTGTTTTGATTGACCCTGACCTTGGTTTGGAAAACAGCATAAAGTGCTTGGCTTAACCTTTTCATCTTCATTACTGAATTCTGTAAAGTTAAGGGTCTGCCCTCATTTCTTTTCGAGAAAAATGTACCTTGTTGTTTGATGGGGAAACTTACTCCTTTTGCTTCCTTTCCCCTTGGAACCCTTAGAGGAAAGGAAGACCAAGATTTGAATCTCACCTCATGGATGGGATTCTTATGCTCTTAAGGCAAACCATTTAATGGCAAATCATTTAATTTTTCCATGGCTCAGTTTCCTCATCTGTAAATAAGATAGTTGGAATCACTGAGCACTAAGGATCTTTCAAACTTTAAATATATAATCCTTTAATTCCTTGGGCTGCAGAGGATAGTGTAGGGCTGGGAGTCAGGAAGACATATTCTTATTAAATTCAATTCTAGCTTCAGATACTTACTGAAAAGTAAGCCAGTGTGACCCTGGGCAAGTCACTTAACCTGTCTGCTTCAGATTCTTCATCTGTAAAATGGGCTGGAGAAGGAACCACTCCGGTATCTTTGCCAAGAAAACTCCAAATGGAGTCACAAAGAGTTGGCCATGACTGAAATGACCAAACAACAAGATCATTTCCTTACATCTTACCATCTGATGTATGCACATTCTAAAAATCATAAGTTTCTGATATGGAAGCTGTTTCCAGAATTGTTACATTGAATATAGGGATGAAGATAGGGATAAGCAATGAACCAATGGTTTCCTAGGTGTCAGCCAATGTAGTTTGGCGCCTTCTTGTAACTTGTAATTTTAGAGAATTGCTTAGAGCCACTGAGAGCTTAAGTCACTTAAGTGACCTAAGATCACTCTCTTGGTCTACAGCCTTAGGTGAGAAGCATAGCAAGATCTTCCTCTAACTGGGAACCTTCCATGTCCTGCTGCACAAGTCAATTGAGGGAAGGTTTCTAGAGGCTGGTGGAGTTATTTCCATCTGTGCCGGCACAAGACAAATTCCAGGTCCTACTGCCAGCCTAATTCCCAAACTGGTATATAAAAAAATCTTTGGTGCAAAGAGGATCAACTTTCTTTCTGACCCTTGACCTTTCATATTTTGCAATACCTGGCCCTTGAGGGAAGATGAAGAGGAAAGCTGGTAAGAGTGGGACTAATTTCTCCTACAGTACATGTTTGACTTCCAGCTCCTGATACACAGTTTTCTGGCTAATCTCCAGCCTATTGTGAGGTTTGCTTTTCATGTCATGACTGCTTGTCTCTAGCCCAATCTCTAGCCTCATCTAAGCAAGTGGACTCAATGATGAACATTCTCATGCTTTATCATATTTTATACATCCCAGGGATTCTGAAAATCCATAGGTCATTATCCAAACCCATTCCCTATCCCTACAACTTGCTTCTTTATTCCCATACCCTTCAACCCTCTTACCCCAAAGTTCCAACCAAATTCCACTGAGCCTTTCGACTGTGCCCTCTGGAATGCCTGTTCCATAGGCACTAAACTTCCATTCATTTTAAATCTTTTCCTATTCCATTTCTTCAGTCTTCTATCTATTAATGAAACCTGACTCCCCTTTGATGAGACAGCATCCATGGTCACCCTTTTCAGTACTGGCTATACTTTCATTCATTCTCCTTTGCTTAGTAGTTGAGGCAGGGAAGTTGGAATACTCACTGCTCCTTATTGCCACTTCCCCTACCTCCAACATTTAATAACCTGTCCTTCTTTGAGGTTCATGTAATTCATGTTTATCACCCAATAAAAATCCTGATAGCTGTTTAATGATTTCTAGGACACTCACCTTCCTTCCTCAATGAGTTCAGGACATGGCTCACAACTTTTCTCACCTCTCCAACTGCTGTCCTCATACTTCAGGATTTTAATATACATATTGCTTCTCCCTCAAGTACTCTAATCAGGAAAGGAGTTGGGGAGAAGAGGCATACTATGAACTAGACATTGAACTCATTGCAGGCAGGAAAGTTGTCCTGGAGTTTGGTAGATTCTCTAATCTCTAATCTATGAAGGAACAGGGAATAGTTTTTATGGAGTAGAGAGGGTGTGAAGTATAATTTGTAATATTATTGAAGTGTAATATGTAATAAGTAATATGTATATGTAATAATGCTTGAAAGAAACTTTGGGGTAATTTTTGTCCTTTAGTACCAGACTAAGGACATTTTTAGAAATAGGGAATGGGGAGTCATTGAAAGTTTTTGAGCCAAGGAAGTGATATGACCAAAATGGCATATTAGAATGATTAAATTATCAATAGCATGAAAGATGGATTGGAGTGTAGAGATACTGGAGCCAGGAAAACCATGAAGTATACTCTTAAAATGGTCCAAAAGTGGTTAAGTTTACTTTCATGTAAAGGGATTAAAAAGGAGGCATGTGAAACATAATATAGGGAGAAATGAAAGCACTTAGATGGTGTAGTGAATAGAGCACTGGACCTAGAGTCTTAAAATGATTCAGGAAGATCTGGTCTCAAATACTTACCATATTTCATCACATAATCATGGCAGATTTTATGCCAATTTTGTTTTGCAAAAAAGTGGGGTGCTTTATGTGAAACTTAAAAATTATGCTGGTATTACTTAAAAATCACTTATTACTAAACTGTCTTTGGCGCAAGATTAGGATGCAGGGAATACTTGTGAATATATGTTAAAATTGGGAAGATGCAGGTCTTACCATATCAAGTGACTTACTCATGGCAGCTTCACCTGCCTGACCACTCACCTTGTGCCTGTGGCTCTTCATTGGGTTGAGTGACAATACTGTTAGTACTGCAATGCTCTAAACAAACCACACAAGTCGGCTTTTGGAAATATACTAACAATGTGTGTGTGCTGAAAATTCTAGGCTTGCAGTTCCTAATGCAAATACATGTCCATAGGCCACTGGTAAATACATTGCTGCTGGGTTTACCTTTTAAGCAGTGTGATGAACAGAATTATACCATGCTATGATTATTCAATAAAAGGTTATAAACCAATTTTTGGACTGAAAAAAAAGGGTGTGATGATTATGTGGTGAAATATGGTACTAACTGGATAACCCTGGGCAAACCACTTAACCTCTGTTTACCTCAGTTTCCTCACCTAAAAATGAGAATAAAAATAGCACAATGCCTCTTAGGGTTATTATGTGAATCAAATGAGATGATATTTGTTAAGCTCTTTGGAAACTTCAAATGTTACACAAATGTGAGATGATATTATTATTATACAATTTAGCAAGATAAAGGCAGTACTTTTTTTCTAGTTTCTCAGGTATATAATCTCAGCATTATCCTCAACTAAGAATTGGGGTGGAGAAAAGGAGGAAGAGGGAAAAACCAGATATAACTTTGTGGTATCAACCCTTGGCTAGAAGAATGGGGTACTGTCAATTCAGTAATTCAATTGAACAAACATTTAAACATGCTGGGATGGAAAAACAGAAATAAAATCATTTCTGTCCTAAAGAAACTTACAATCTACTGGTGGGAAATTAGGAGCACAATTTTGTATTCGTTATTTTCAGGTTTGGTCAGGACACCGAATGGAAGTGTCCACCAATCAGTTATATGAGACTTGGGTTCAAGAGAAAAAGATCAGGAACTGAAGATAGGGATTTGTGAGTTATCCACAGAGAGGTGATAATTAAAACTATGGGAATATATGAGATTGATGAGGGAGAGAATGTTGACAGGGGAGCAGGGAATCAAGAATAGAGCCAGAGGGGAAGCTCGTTCCTGGGAGTCAGCAAGAAAAAGAGAAATAAAAAAAAACGTCACTGAGAAGGAATTTTCAGAGAGGTTTAAGAAATAGAATATAATTTAATAGAAAGGGGGAGAAAGGTCAAGTTTGAAAAAACTACAAGAATTCAAGGAGGATAAGGACTGAAAATGGGTTTACATATAACCCTTTATTATTACAAAGACCTTTCCCATACATAGTTCCATTTATTAGTCTTCATAGAAGGCAAGTTTCCTGAAGGCAGTGACTACTTTTGCTTGTCTTAATATTCCTAGTACTGAGTAACACAGTGTGTTGCACACAGTAAATATTTTTTTAAAAAAAGCTCATAGGATTTTATTATATCAAAATTCACAATAATCCTATGAGTTATCACATATTCTCAGACCATTTTACAAATGAGTAAACTGAGGCATAAAAGGATAGGTCATCTGCCCAATATCACAGAGATATTAGAACTAGAATGTTCAAACCTACTTCTTTTAACTTCAAGTGTACTAATGCCATTTTAGATTGGTTAAGCTTAGATGATATTTTAAAACAATTCATTAACTCAGTAGAAGTTTAAACTATGGTTAAAAACCAGTACCTGAATACCAAGGTCATATTAAAGTTGTTTAGAAGGAAGGAGAAGGAAAGATAAGGAATTAAATTGTCTCTTGTAATGCATTTTAGCACAATACTTTCTCCTGGTATTTTCATACCAGTTGTCTTATATTTTTTTTCCATTTCATGGAAAACATTTATCAGTTAAACAGAGTATAAGACACGTCCACATCAAACCAATAGATGGAAGGCTTTTCTCAGTTGGTTTTTGGGATCCTTCTGTGGTTTATATGGAAGCAGGAAAGGGTGGGTAGGAGCTCAGATAATGAGGTTATGGTAACTACTCAGCCTTCAAATTCCCAGCTAAGGTGTTAAATAGGTCAAGTTTTAAGATGACATTTCTTTTAGGAGAAATAGGATAGTAGAAAGAGTTCTGGATTTAGAGTCAAAGGACCTGAGTTCAAATCTCAGCTCTACCACTACCTGTGTTACATTGGGCAAGTCACTTGCCCAGTCTGGGCCTCAGTTTCCTCATCTATAAGATGACAGGATTGGGATAGATGGCCTTTGAAGTCCCGTTAAGCTATAAAACTGTGATCCTATATAATTCAGAGAACATTGGTTACCCAATTCAGAATTTTAGAGGGAATTATCAGAAAGACTCACAGTTCCCTTTCTGGCCTTGCTATCATTGATTCTAGGAAAGTGCAAATGGTAAAAAGGTAGTTAGTTGTTCAATTCTTCAAATTCAAGTCTTTTAAGAGAAGAATGTTTCTATGTTTGCTAAGTCTTATCTGCTAAATATTGACCTGGCAAATAGTTCAGAACTCATTTCCAGAAATTTAAACATAGGAGAAACCTGAAAGATAGTTGGAAATTATTTTTCCCCACTGTGCAGATGTTTGTGTATTATGACTGAGGGGTAGATGACATAATGGGCAGAGTACTGTATTTGAAGTCAGAAGACATAAGGCTGAAGAATCCTCTTTCAGGCACTTACTAGCTGTCATTCTGGGCAATTTACTTACTCTCTTTGTGTCTCAGTTTCCTCTAATATCTTTTCTAGTTCTCAAACCATAGGCCTATGATGTTATGACAGATTGTCTTCCAGAAAGAAGGGAGAAGGCAGAACGTTTCAGATTGGGTCTTTTGGTATCTGTTGAAAGAAAGGTGGCAGCCAACCACTACTGTGAGTCAGGAGTGTGCACCATCTTTGCGGTCCTTGAGTGCACTTTGGTTCTGACTAACAGGGCCTTCCACATGACTGGGACTTCAGGAACAAAGAGATACTTATTACCTCCCCCATGGAAGATAAAAGATTCCGAGCACCTGCCCTCCCTTCCCCCACCCCCAAGAAGTCTTGTCTGGGCCATATTGGAGGAGACTGATTAGAAGAGTATAGAAGGAACAGAGAATGCACTCCCTCCCCTAACTCCCAGATTCACCTACCCCAGGAACTGATGGAGAAAATATAGAACTTTAGCTCTTGGGGGGAGAAAAAAAAAGAAAGAAGGGTGGCAGCTATAAGAAAAGCATTAGACTGGGACTTATGAGCTTTGGGTCCTCCTATATCATCTTGGTCAAATCATGTTACCTCTCTGTGACTCAGTTTCCTTATCTGTAAAAAATGCAGTTGGACTAGAGGGTCTCTAAGGTGCTTTCTGTCTCCAAAGCTCTTTGATTATAAGACAAAATGGAGAAAATCATTGTTACCATTAGAATTAGATTTGCGCAAAATGAATTAACTGAAAATATGTGAAAAAGTGAAAACATTAAAGCTCTAAATGAATAAATCCAGTCATCTTTAGGAATCTACTCCTCTTCTTGTATGGTTTAGCTCTTCCCAGAGCCTAGTATAGGACCGTGTATATAGTATTTGTGCAATAAATATTTGTTGTTGATGGAGGGAAGTCAAATAAATGTCAAAATAAATCATGAAAACCAAAATAAAACTCAGAGCTCCTTACTATAAACACAAACCTTCTTATTCAAGATTGGTCACTACTATTGGTCACTAATCATTGTCATGTCAAATCATATATTCTTGCAGAGGTTTTTCTGTGTGTTGCCATGGTTGTCTTTATTGCATTTATAGTACAGAAGAGATTCAGGGCACACAATGAAAACATGAATCAATAAATACATATTATCCTCCCAAATGGTCTATTGATGTTTTGCGGTAGTTAACATTAACATGCAATAACTTGGCAACCCTCATCTTAATGATTAAGTTGCATATTTCTAGAGCAACTGTCTGCAGTGGTATCACTAGTATTGCCAAGTTATTTGATCTGAAATGATCCTCTGAACCATGAAATCTTCCATTTTCTATCCCGTTAAATCTCAGTAGAATCTGATAAAACAGAGGTAAGCTGAATATTTTAATTCTTCAGTCTGGAGTTTCTACATGTGTATAGTGAAATCTCAATTAAGCAAAAACCTCAAAGAACAATTTTTATTTTAGCTTTTGCTAATGAAAATATGTTATATTAATTCACTTCCTAGACTTAGTTCCATATAGTGAACATAACTGAGCCATGCAGTAAATATAGGTATGGAACATAGATGAGAATGGGCAGAATTTGTATTGATTTCAGGATGTATGTGTCCTGTTAGCCTTTTTCTTCTCTCCTACAACTGCTACTGCCAATTCCTACTCATAAATTCATAAATTAAATTAGTTAACCTTTTCTCCTAAAAGTTCAGATATGAAAAGCAATTCTGGTTATCTTTTGAGTTCCTGTTAACTAAAGTTGACTGTATTTTGAAACCTTCTGACTAAAAGTTAAAGTAGAATCAAGAGGCTTTGGGAATTTATCCACTCAACCTGCCCATGTGGTGAGTCATCTGTATCTTGGAGGTGGGAGACTTTCAGAGAAGGAGATATCATACGTGGTAACCAATTCCAAGGCTTCATTATACTACCAGGAAATTCCACCTGAGAGAAATTATTATTTTCTATTATGTTAATAACCAATTACTAAATCAGGATCTAGGCTTTTCTTTTTTGTTTCCTCATTCAGGACCAGCCCTGTTGGTCAGTCAGTCTCTAAAGGACAAGGTTGATAGCTGAGATTGCCTAAATCCGGCTTCTAGATCTCGGGTGGGACCCCACCCAATTAGGAGACCTTACTTTTGTTTAGAGTGTAAACAGAATCTAATCTAGGTGAATTCCAGCCCCAAAGCATTGAGCCCATGTTCTTGTACTTCCCCCTGCCACCTCCACTGCAGTTTAGGTTAACCCAGCTCATGAAGGAGAAAACCAACCAGAGTGGTCTGGGTAGAGATAGATTCCTTTGTCCAGATTGCTTCTCATCAGGAAGAACTGAAAACTTTTAGCCCATCTCCTTATAAATATGTCCACCCCCTCATTAATTGTTCACCAATCAGGGTTGATTTCTCCCATCAGGGACATTCTCTATCAAAAAAATATTTAAGGCATTCAGTGTCTTCATTAGGTGTCTTTGGTTACTGAGAGAAATCACTAGCCATCAATTTATTGATTATCAGCTAGCCTAATTGATAAATTGATTATTGATTTCCCAGAAACTCTGTCTCTTGGGTTTTTCATTCCTCTCACACCTTTTATCTAACAGAAATTCCTAATTCATAGGCTCACAGGATAATACTTCTAGAGGTAAAAGAAACTTCAGAGCCCTCTGAAGTTTAGAGCAATCCTCCTATTTTTATAGATGAGGAAAAGGAAGCCCAGATAGGTTACATGACTTACCCAGTGTCACACAGCTGTTACATGTCAGAGATGTGCTTTGAACACAGATATTCTTGACTTTAAGTCCAGTACTCCTAGCTCTGTGGCTTAGGCTAGGCAACTAGATGGCACAGGGGATAGAGTGGTCGGCCCAGGGTCAGGAAGACCTGAGCTCAAACCTAGCCCCAGACACTAGCTGTATGACTGTATAAGCAAGTCACTTAACCTCAGTAAAATGAGGATAATAATAGCATCCACATCCCAGGGTTGTCATGAGGATGAATGAGATAATATTTATAGAGAGATTTACAAATTGTAAAGTATTATTAAATGCTGTCTGTTATTATTATTATTTTGCCTTTCCAAACATTTTCTAGAGTTTTCTCTAAGTTATAACAGTCTCATGGTTGAATCTCAAAGGTGGCTTTTCTTTTGATGCTCTTGAGCACCTTAATAGGTATACAATGTCAAAGGTCCTCTTTGAATGTATATGACTCATTTAGATCTTAAAAAAAAAGCAGTAGTTAAAAAGATGGAATGGTTACAAGAGGGAGACTTTCCCTTCATTTTGCTTTTGGTCAACTAGGATAGCAAGTAGACCCATGATTTTATTGTTACAGGGAATTCCTAGGTGAGGAAACTACTTCTACCCCTGTAGGTTTGTACTTTTGCTACAATTTATGGTTTTAGAGAGTATCCTAGAGTCTTGAAAAATAAAGCGACATATTACCTAGTGTTATGTAGCCAGTATGTGTCAAAGGTGGGATTTGAACCCAGGTCTTTCACAGTTCGTCATTGTTACAATATTGCTGTTACTGCATACAAGCTGCTTCTGCTTACCTCACTTCATATAGGTCTTCCCAGGTTTTCTAAACCATTCCCAAGAGGGGAATGTTTTAAAACACCCTTATACTCAACAACTTTGCTGATGAACATTCTATACCTGTCACATAGTGCCTCAAATTGCTTCTTCCCTCTTAGAGTATAGGATTGCCTAGGATTGAAAGGTAGAACAGGTGTTCCCTGAAGGTTATGCCAGAATCCAGCACAAGTTGTGTCTGTCATTTTGTAGGCCTGTCTTTAAGGCATCCGGATAGTCACTTGTCACAGGTAGTGGGCATTATGTAGAATAACTGGGCCTGAGGTGTGTGGATTGATGATAGGAGAGCTAGTCCTGGGATACTGTAAAGAGAATCAGAGGTTATTCTAGGAAAGCAATGTGGGTTCATGGAGACTAGTATTTTTATAATAAAATCAGAGCAGATACAAGAAGAGCTGAGTGTTTTTGAGAATTGGGAGTTGGTGTGCTTGAGGAAATGGTGTGAATGTAGTTTCCCAGTGGTTCTTGCCAGAGAATCAGGATGTGATGTATTTAGGCTGGAGTTTGCAGCCCAGAAGGTATTTTGAGACTTGATGTGAGGGTGTGAGTGTATATTGTGGGAAAAGTGGTGGTATGGATTGAGGAGAACAGGGAGGTAAGGCAGAAGGAGGGCTGGGCTATGTTCTCAGTCCTCCTGCTGCCTCATTCAGGGAGAGCCATATTAGAAAGCTGTGATGAAGACCTTGATGTCAAGTTTCTGACCTCTCTGTGGCCTCAGCAAGGAAAAAGTGAGTTCCCAAAGAGGAACAAGGAGACCCAGAGCATGGGGCTTGTGTGTAATTGAACGCTGCAGTCAGTCAGGCCCACCTCCTTGCTAACATAAATCAGCCCTGCCTCACTTGAATCCAATTTACTTGCAAGTCATGGCTCTCTTCAAGAATGAAGGACAGACAACAACGTGATACATATTTCTATGCCTTTGCCAATTCTCTTCTTCCCTCTAGGCATACCCTCCCTGATTCCTGCCCATGTACCCATCGTTTCCTTTAGCAACTGGTCCCAAATGAACCTTTTCCCTGATTAAGTACACCTAACTCTGTCCACTTATTTTATTCCAGGGACTTAGAAATGTTTCACAGTTTCTATCATACTGTCTTACACTCGATCACATGTTGCTTAGCATTCCCTCTCTAATATTTTCTCTGTGTGTTTTATTTTTCTCAACTTGGTTATAACCCCCTGGCACATAAGAACTGTACATTCTCCTTGGTTTATACCCTTTCAGAATTTAGTACAGTGCTGGGCACACACAAGTTGCCTGCTGAATGAATGACATATTTAGGTTATTTAGACCCCATAACTGAAGTCAGGGAGATTTTAATACACTAGATTGATATTTATTACAATTTTGTGTGTTTTATTGCATGGTTTTTATCTTGCTTTCTGAAAAAATATTAAAAAACATTTTTGAGTATCTTGTCATGCTTATTAGTATGAAATTGCCTTTATGTATTCCCATTGAACTCCAAGAATATTAAGAAAGTAAGATAGCAGTGTTGCATACTAGAAGACCATTTGGTCTAGGGACATAATTAATCAATCAACTAGCCTACAATGTACTAGGTGCTGGGAGCAAAAAGAAAAAGAGTCCCTCTCCCTCAATGAGCTTACATTTTATGGAAGAGATAGCAAAATAAATACAAGATAGATTTTTAGGGGAAAGATATTAATTATTAGAGGCATTAAAATGTTTTCATGTAGGATATAATTCTTGAAACAAATCTTGAAGCTAACCAGGTATTTCAAGTAGCAAAGGTGAGGAGAGTACATTCCAGGTGTGAGGGAAGGAATGGTGCATGTTTTTGAGATGGTTCCACCAGTTACTAGCAGTATATAACTTTAGGTGGTGCAAAGGATAGAGTACTGGGTTTGGAATCAGGCAGTCCTGTGTTCAAATCCAGCTCAGATACTTTCTAGCTGTGTGATCCTGTTTGTCTCAGTTTCCTCATCTGTAAAATGAGCTGGAGAAGGAAATGGCAAACCACTCCAGTATCTTTGCCAAGAAAACCCCAAAGGTCTCAAAGAGTCAGTCAGAACTAAAACAACTGAACAACAACACAATTTTAGTCTCTAAACCTGGGTTTCCTCATGTCTGTAAAATGTGGGTAATAATTCTTGCCCTTCCTAGCCCACGTATTGTCAGGATAATCTATGTGAAAATACTTTCAGAAACTAAAGCATTATACAAATGTAAGGCATTGAGTATTAAAGGAGTGATTGAAAACACCAATAGGAAAAGCTCATTCCTATCACAAAATGGGAGCTTCATTCCTCAATTACATACTATATTGCCATTTCTATGAGATTGTATTAGAATCCAAAATTCCAAAATAGTCATTTAGTTATATTAAGCAGCCAAGGAGCATATACACATATACGTATATATATTTGTGTGCATATAAATAGTCTTAACACATCCCATTTTTAGCTGTGTGAGTCACTTCTTTCTCTGTGTCACTTAGTTACCTATATAAGGTGCAATGAGATCCCCATTACCTTTATACTTCATCCAGAACTAAACTTGCAACAAATTAGGAAAGAACACTGGATTTGGATTCAGAAGACCTAGGTGCCAGTAGACTGTTATGTTACCCCTTTAGGGGGTACATCAGGGACTACTTTTCAATGTTGTCTTTGCATCCCCAGTGCCTAGCAGAGAACCTTGCAAATGGCACTTGCAATTAATTAGAGGAACTGGGGACCTTAACTCTGGAGAAGCAAAGACTCAGAAGAGACATGAAACTGTCTCCAAGTATTTGAAAGGCTGTCATATAGGGGAAATTAGATTTGTTCTGTTTGGCCCTAAAGGGCAGAACTGTGCTTAATGGACAGAAGTTATGAAGAGATTGATTTAGACTTGATGTTAGAAAATTTTTTTTCTGAAAATTAGAACTGTCCAAAAGTGAAATGGACTACCTCAGGAAGTGATGTTTTTCCTTTTCTTGTAAGTCTTTAAGAAAAGTCTAGGTGACTATTTAGCAGGTGTGTTACAGTGGTGATTCCTTTTGGGTATAGATTTTACTAGGTGGCCTCTGAGGTCCCTTACAACTCTCAAATTCTGTGATTTTTTAATAAATTTTTGATGAATTAAATTGAATAAGATCTGAACCCTAGTTGATTCCAATCTAGTCCAACCCAGTCTACTCAACCCAATCCAATCCAGCTCAATCCAATCCACCAAACATTTACTAAAGACTATGTGTAAAGAATTTAACCCTGTTTGCCTCAGTTTTCTCTTCTGTAAAATGAGCTGGAGAAGGAAATGATGAACCACTCCAGCATCTTTGCCATGGAAACCCCAAATGGGATCACTAAGATTTGGACACTACTACAAATAATTGAACAACAACAACAAGAAGAAAATGTGTAAGGAAATTCATAGGTACTTGCGATGCTAAGACAAAAGAAAAAAAAAACAAACCTCAGGAAGCTTATATTCACTTAATCTCTCTGGGTTTCAGTTTCATCATTTGTAAAGCTAAGGAGCTGACCTATGATCTCTAAGGTCTCTTTGAGTCCTCCATCAATATTCCCAACATCATACAATGAGTTATTAGCATCCTTGTCTTCTTGAGGACATTAGTTTTAGAGTGGAAAATAACTGAGTGAGAGTGTGTATAATGAGATGATAGGAGAAAAGGAAATGTAAGCATAGATTTTAGAGATACGGTTTAGTGTGAATTGACATTATCTTCTTTCCTCTTCTAAATAAGATTCTGTCATTTGAATAGCAGTGTTAATCAGCCAAGGTAATAATGAGTGTTGTGACTGCTTATCTCACATCTGATTCTTCCCAAACTGGGGGAAAATAATAACAACAACAATGAAGATGCACAGTACTATAGTTACTCAGAACAAGACAAGAATCTGAATTAAGAGGAAAATAAACAATTGCATAAAGCAATATCAAATAGTAACATCATTTCCTATTTTCAGTGGGCAACCAGGGATGGGCACAGCATGTACTTTCTCTAAATTTAGCCAGAGTTGTTATGAAATCTTAATTGATGCATGATGAACTGTATTCTTCTGCATTTCACAGTACTGCTGCATTGGCAACATCACTGTTCCTTGCTTTGCCCTTATTATTCATTGTGCTGGTAGGTGTCAATTCTTGGAGTTAGGGTTCTTTGTCCATCCATTGATGACATAATCCTTTTGTGTGCTTTTGTAAATTAGTATCAGGAGATACTTCTACATTCATTTTCCCATTCTTTTTTTCTGAATAGGTATTTGGAGCATCTTAGAATTCATTAGAGCTATGTCTAGATATTTCTTCACATGTGGAAAAAAAGATAAGAGTTGGTGGAGCTGGCAAACCAGGGGACAGAACTTGTGGTGTGAAAGCACTTAGAGAGGGGCTGCTTGTACCCTCCCCCTGTAGGGGGGTGGAAGGGAAGGTTGGCCAGGAAGAAGGGAACCATAGTGATAAGAACCTAGAGGTGATGGATTAGGGCCAGAGGCTGGGGTTGGTGGTTGTTGGGAAAAGGAAGCACATATCCTACCTCATAATATCAGAACCCTGGGGTAAAGCTGTGCACAAGGCAAAGCTCTGGAATTTATATACGAGTGGAGAAGGAAGGATTAATACAAGCAGGGACAGCATTGACTTTTTGCTCACGTAACCATTTGCCTAATTTCTGTGAAAATTTATTTTTCCTGCTTGTTTAGAGCATGTCAGATTATAAAAATACTAAAGGAGAAGAATCAACTCTGTGTATATGCAGGATTGGGAATGCAAGAGCTACCCCAGGGTATGCCAGTTTACTCCTGTACTTTGGTCCAATTCAGGTGAGCTGCATTTGAATTATGGATGCCAAATCAGTTCTGCTGGTGAAAGATCTGTTCTTTATCTACTAAATTTCCACTGGGCATCTCTGCAACATATTAAATATTGAAAACTCATCTGGATTAAAATTGTATTATTCTGTGGTTGGAGTTTAAAACTCTGAGGTCTACATTCCTTATTTTAGTGAGACTCTAAATTGTCTTTGTGATCTTTTCAGGAAATGGCAAATGGAGGTCAAACTGTCATCAGCAAGCATGTAACGAGCACCTAGAATGTGCTGAGTATTGTATTAGGTACTGGGAGTGAAAGGGGAAGTTAGAATAGAAGAAGGCATAGCCACTAAACCTTATGGCATTTGCTAGGCTAGGAGCCCAGAATATTCATCTTCCTGAGTACAAATCTGGCTTATGACATGAGCCATGTGACTTTGGGCAAGTCACTTAACCCTGTGTGCCTCAGTTTCCTTTTCTATAAAATGAGCTGGAAAAGGAAATGACAAACCATTCTAGTATCCATGCAAAAAGAGGTCACAAAAAATCAGACATGACTGAAAACAACTAAACAACAAAATATATAGATGCACACACACACACACAATTCAAGAAAAGTTTCAGAGCACCAACTTTGCCTTGCGTGTACTTGCTTTAGAAATTAAATTATGCACTATAATTTCCACTTGGCAAAGCATAGAAATGATATTCTCATCCTGTTGCTCTTGAGTTACCATTGCTATCTCAACTATTTTTTTATCTTAGATTTAAATCTTAAATGTCTTTCCTTACTCCATGATTTGTAGTTTTATCTGGAATTGAACAATGCAATAGCACCCCTAGGTATATGTACCACCAAGCGAAAAAGATTTCTCTATTCCTAAGAAGTTCAATGAATGCAATAAAAATTGAGGTAGGAGGGATTGCTTCTCAGAATAAAGCCAAAGAGAAGAAAGTTTCTTATTTTATTATTTATTGTTTTATTTATTCAACAATACCAGAGCCTAAGATGAAGAGACTTGTCTTTCTGGAATCACATTCTTTTTTTAAAAATTTTATTTATTTATTTATTTTGGAATCACATTCTCGCCATGGCACAAGCAAATCAGTTTTGACTTGATGGCCAGAATGCTGTCACAGCAAGATCCTCCATAAGGATAGACACCCAAAACAACATGCATTGTAAATGGCTAGTGGAGTCTGGCACTGTACACGGAGCATTAACTGGGGCTTGTGCTTGGCTTCAGATACCCTCCAGGGAATCGGTAGTGAACAGGAACTCAAGAACTTTGGAGTAGAGATTCTGTTACAGGGTTGGATCCCGAAGCTGCCCACTGAAGTTCAGTTTAATAACTCTTATTTGTTGTTGTTAAGTTGTTTCAGTCATGTCTGACTCTTCATGATCCCATTTGGGGTTTTCTTGGCAAGAGTATTGGAGCAATTTGCCATTTCCTTCTCCAGCTCATTTTTACAGATGAGAAATGGAGGCAAACAGGGTTAAGTGACTTGCCCAGGGTCACACAGCTGGTAAGTGTCTAAGGCTGGATTTGAACTCACAAAGATGAGTCTTCCTGACTCCAGGTCCAGCACTCTATCCACTGTAACACATAGCTGCCCCAATTAAGTGCTTACTATATGCCAGGAACATTGCTAAGCATAAAGGTTATTCTAGATGATATGCATATCAGGGGAAAAGATTAATATTTTTTGGGGGGGGCTGCCAACTTTTCTGGCATTAGTTTTCCTAAAGTTCAGGTGGTAAGAGCAGAAGAATAATAAGTATTATGATAGCTTGTACTTACATAGCCCTTTTTGCATTCAATTCAACAATAAGCATTTATTAAGCAGCTAAGAAAACCCCAAATGGGGAACATGAAGAACAACATTGTACAGAACACTGTGTCAGGAAAGATCCAAACCTTAATGTCCTCCTTGTCCTCATGGAGCTTGTAGTCAAGAAGAGGGATATGGAACATATTCAGATCAACTACAACTCATTTCAATACAGCAAGCATTTATTGAGTACCTATTATGTCTCTGATACTTTTCTATAATTCCATACTGAGTGCATTAGATAGCTACAAAACCAAGTGTTATATGAAACCCTGGGTGGTCTGTCACTATTAAGAGAGGGAGTGAGAGAAGTGTTTATGGTGGAGATAGAATTTGAGCTGGGCTTTAAAGTATGCTTAGCCATTCAGCAGGCAAATTAGGAAAGAGGACATTGTAGGCATAAGAAACATTTAGGGGCAAAGGCATGAATATGGCAAAGCATACAGTGCTTTTAGCATGAGGGGAGGGTTGAGGCAGAAAGCAGCGCGGTTTGGCTGGAGAAGAGAGTATGTAAGGGGATATAATATAGGCTATGGCTAGAAAGGTATGGTCTTGGTATTGTAAAGAACCTTGAATGCTAGGCAAAGGATTTAAAATTTTACTCTTTAGGCAATAGGAAGCCACTGATTTTTTTTTTTTTAACAAAGCAGTGATATGATCAGGTTTATACATAAAGGAGTTTAGATTAGTCAGATGTCAATCTATAGGGTAGTTTTGAAGAGGAGCAAGTAGAGGCAGAGAGCCCTGTTAGGAGAATTGTGTAATAGTCTAAGGAGGAGGATCTGCAGGAGAACATGGTGTTTTGGAGACTTGCCTCTAGTTTTCCAGACGTTGGATGGATTCCAATGAAGAATGTAGGCTCCCTCTCAGCTAATTCTCACTCACACTACATGGCTGAGCCATGTTTTTTTTTTTTCTTTTTCTGATCGGCCATTTCTCTGATGATATTCTTTATGCTGTTTTTCCTACAGAACTCTCCATCTGTGCATACAAATCTTCATATAGCTGGTTAACATCCACTGCGTGCTTTTTCATTACCCTGTAAAGACATCTTCTACTTCTTTTCTTTAAAGACTGGTTTTCCATCCCACATAGCCAAATAACATTCCATATTGGTATTAAAAAATGGACCTTTGTTTTAGGGAGATACTTGAGGGTCATGAAAAGTACTATGCAGTTCTTGAAAGGCAACCCAACATGCTTTTCTCTTCCTGTTTAGTTCCTGCCCCTGTACATTGTTCATGCTCATGTTCTTTAAGGAAAATTCTATGGGCTACTCTTCACACTATATGCCAAACTGCAGTCTATAGGCATTCTTAATCTACACAACTTTTCTAGTTTGGTTAACTAGGCCAAACAATTTGAAATAATAATAGCTAATGTTTATATAGCACTTCAAGATTTGCAAAGTGTATGTATGTATTAGCTTGTTTAGGGTTCACAATTCTGTGAGTTAGTTACCATTATTATTCCCATTTTTCAGATGAGGAAACTGTGGTTGAAACAAGGTAAGTAACCTTCTCAGGGCCACAAGTACTAAGTTTCGAAGGCAGAAATTAAATTCATTTCTTCCTTGATACCAAGTTCAACACAAATCACTGTAACACCCAACTGACTATCATTCTCTATCACTTTTAAGAAATTTAAAAATGTTTAGGGGCTTGATGCCATCAGTATAAGCTATCCACAAACAACAACATCTTGAGAACCTCACCATGTATAGGATATCCCTCTTCCATTTGTACTCTGTGCTGGACCTTCTCTTTGATGTTGGCAAACTCTTTTGGTAAACATACATGTACCTTTTTATATGCCACACAAATCACTGGGTCACAGAAAAATGTTATTGGTGTTTATATTCCTTTTAAAGCATCGTATATGATTTTGACATATAGGAGAAGAGTTTTGTTGGAGGACAGTTTTTAAAGGTGCATTTTTCTCTACCAAATCAAATATATTTTTTAAAGTAGGTAAGAAACAATAAGCCCAAAGAAATTGTGCATTTTCTACACCCTTGAGTCAATTATATATAGGTAATAGGCTAAAGAATATCATGAACAAAACCCTGCATAATACCTTCATCAAAGATGCCTTTGATGCCTGTGCAGATTATTATATATAGAAAAGTGGGAAGCTAAGTCAGGAGTTAGTTCCTTAGGGAGTGAAGAGAACAAGCATTTATTAAGCACCCACTATGAGCCAGGCACTGTGCTAAGCAATTTACAAATATCTCATTTAATCCTCACAACAACCATGGGAGGTAGGTGCTACTACTCTCTCCTTTTTACAATTGAGGAAACTGAGGCAGAATAACAATGAAGTGACTTTCCTAAAGTCACACAGCTAGTAAGTGTCTGAGATCAGATTTGAACTCATGTCTTCCTGACTCCAGAGCTCTATCCATTGAACCACCTAGCTGTGGCAATTTTCTCTTATTCACTTTTTAAAAATATATATATTTATCTAAATTAATTTATTTTTTGTCATACTTCTGGAATTAGAGAATATCAAACACTTCTTTTATCCAACTTGAGACTCAATAACATGAGGTCTATTTCTGTGAAAACTTGTTCAGATAATTTCACCATTAAAAAATTATTTTGGTGTTTTCTGCTTACCCATACAGCACATTAGGGATTATGATGTTGGAGCCCAAATCTAGTAGCTTTGCATTTCTTGATGATCAAAAGTATTTTGCTTCTTAAATAAAAATCTTTACAAATATTTTCCAAGTTTTATTTGTTGTCTTTCTCCCACTTTTTGTCCTTAAATGCCCTTGGAATAATGTTGCTTAGTTAGGTCTCTTGCCAGGCTTTTCTAAAATTTGTTTTCCCCTTCAGTTCTTCTCACTTTTATAAAGTGATACTGCTCACAATATTTGACCATCTGCTTCTGTAAAATTTTACAGACAGCTTACATTTTAAAATAGTATTGCCCTTGGCTGCCATGTCTCCTTGCCTGGCAATGAAATCTAATTTTGCTGGCTGAGGTCATTTCTGAGCTTTTTAAATGTCATTGTGGGCAATGACTTACATCAGCTAAACTCTTTAGTTATAGTCTGTGTCAATGTCCTTTCCTTTATGATTTTCTCATTTTTGATGCCAATAGCTGATTTAAATAGGTCAGTTTGTGTGCTGTATCTTTGTCATTTTTTTCTTTCTTCTAGTTTTGTATTCATTTTGATCTTTGCTCCAATGTCACTAGTGAACAGTTAATTCAGAAATGATTTCCCCATCCATAATAAGCCAGTTCCTATTTGTTACAACATAATTTCATTTTAAATGATACTATTTGGTTCTTGCCATGTCCTGCTCTCCTAACTCCAAAGAGCGTATTCACTATGAGGCTTCTGAGTAATATCTAAGCTTCTGTCTTGTCTCATTTTTTACTTCTGAACCATATTTTTCCAATGGATTCTTTGCCAACCTTCCTTATGCCCTCTTTTACAATGACATCATTGTACATCAAAGTACATATTTATTTCGTTTGGAGGACTTCACTGAGATCTTCATAGAATTTTACTAGCTCCTAATTTTCAGCTACAGATTTTGACTCATAAACTACAATTATTTTCATGCCGTTATTTTTGCAAATGCTTATCATGATTACTATATCATTTCATGGGACATTTGGTCATTTTATATCATATAGAGACAAGAGTCAGTGAGAGAGCACTAATAACTATAGGGATCTGGAAAGGCATCCTGTAGATGTGGCTTATAAATTGACATTAGAAGGAAGCAAGGAATTCTAAGATTTAGAGGTGAAGAAGAAACACATGCCAGATATGTGGGAAATCTGTGCAAAAGCACATAGGTGAGATATGAAATATACTGTAAGGGGAGTGGCAAGATGATCAGTAAATACTTGTTGAATGAATGGATGGTCATCAGGCAATGATCTCACATTTTAAGTCCATATAGCTGTGGCATTTAAAAAGGTTCAAGAAACATAATTTCTGGGCAATTTAATAATTTTATTAATAATGTCAGCATCATAATAAAAGGATGGTTATTTGGCTATCTTTCTCTTAGACAAAAAACAATCATGGTGCTGGGTTCACAGTTTTTATGCCTTTTGAAGAGTAGGTGTTACCCAGGGTGGCAATTAACTGTGATTGACTAACAATGAGAAAAATAAATATTATAATGAGGGGCTGGACATGAACTTTGATTATGTCACTTTCTTCTTAAGTTAATCCTAGCCTTGGGCAATCTATTGCGCTACCCAAACATGAGTGGAACACAATGGCTGCCCCACTGGAGGACAAGCTTAGCTCAACCTTCAGAGACCAAGGTCTTGAAATTAGGGTAAAAGAAAAATAAGGAAATCTGAATCTTCCCAAATCATTGGTTATTAGTCATTGTTTTTCTCATAGCTAAATTTAATGTTTATAGATGTTCTAAATCCTATGATTCTTAGCATCCTCTGCCTCTTTTCCTACCACTCCCAATAAGCTTCATTAACCTCTAGGATAAAATATAAACTATTCAACTTAGCATTTAAAGTACTTTAAAATTTGTTTCTAGCCTACCTTTCTTGGATTATTGAGTATGTTCTAACCCAATTGTCCACCATCATTCTCCTTACATAAAATCCATACCTCACTTTTGTGTTTTTGCATAGACTTCCTACATGCTTGTAATGTTATACTTTTCCACCTCTCTCTCTTAAAATTCTTCAATTCCTTCAAAGGTCAGTTTATAAGCCACATCTACAGGATGATTACAGTGCTCTCTCACTCATCGAATTATCACATTTTTAAAACATGTTGTATCCCATAGAAGAATATAAGTCCTATGATGGAAAAGTTTGTTTTTCTTTTGTCTTTGTGTCCCTAGAAGCCTTGCACACAGCTTTGTACATAATGCTTAGTAAATATTTTTTGTTATTGGATAGTAGTTATGGCAGTGGGGGTGATGGTGGTGGAAGTGAAGAATCAAACTACAAGAAGCTGAGGATACTAAATGGTGAGGAAATTCTCCAGTTGAGTATGGATCACTTTTAAAAGAAGTTTATGCCCTATTCCTGGAACACACTTCCTTCTTATCTCTACTTTTACCTTTAGGTTCAGATTAGGTGTCTATTCCTCCATAAATATTCCCTGTTGTTTCTAGGTGTTAGGGTTCTCTCTTCAAATTAGCTGGCACTGAATTATCTCTGTACATATTATACCATCTCATTAGAATGTAAAGTTCTTGAAGACAGAGACTCATTTATTTTTATTTTTTTATATCTTTATCGTGGTCCTGGCAACAGACTAGATCTTTTTTTTTTTTTTAATAGCCAACCTAGCTAAGTACACAATACTTAATGGTAGGTTGGTCACTGGGTGAAAATTTGTTGGCCTTGGCAAGCTATGAAGCAAAGAAAAAACATAAAATAGCCATTGACCCTATATGACACCCTTTCTTTCTGTACTAATGGTAGAACAGTAGAAAATGGTGTAAAAGATATTAAGAATCATCCATTTTTTCAGACTATCGACATTAACCTAGCTAGGGATTCTATAGAAATACTATTATGTGAGATCTATGTCCACTGATTAATGAATGGAGATACTACTAGAAGAACTAAAATCGTATCAGTCTCGACAATTTCAGTATAAATGAAACCAGAAAACAAAAATAACAGCTAAATGAAAATTAAATCATTTCACATAAGCTGCTCTTAAAAAATAAAAATAAAAATAAGATGAAAGGGAGAGGGAGAGAGGGTTTGTGGTATCATTGGCATAGGGAACTCCAAGAAAGAAAGTCCCTTTACCAGTACCGGTTGACAACTTTTTCTTAGAGAATTATATTGGGCTCAGGGTCACAGCCAGTACCAATAACAGATGCAGAACTTAAATTTAGGTCTCCCTGATTCAGAGACCACTTCTCTTTCCACTATGTCATATCACTTCTCAGGAAGTTCGTTTTATTTTTCATTCGAAAATAAAATAAAGAAATATCATCTCTTAGGATAATTTTGGTTATCTGAGTATTCTATTTCTTCTTTTGTTAACCTGGGTAGCTTATTTTTTTCTAAATATTCATCCATTTTACTTAGATTGTCAGTTTTACTGGCATATAATTGGGTAAAATAACTCCTAATAATTGTTTCAATTTCATCTTCATTGATGGTGCTTTCATTCACACCTTTCATTTTTGATACTAGTAATTGGATTTAATTTGGTTTTCTTCTTTTTAAAAATCAAATTAAAATTTTAAAAATCAAATTAATTACTTAATTAGATCTATTTATTATTCATTTATATTCATTTATTGCTTTTTTTCATAAAACCAGCTCCCAATTTTATTAATTTGTTAAATTTTTTTTCCTTTCAATTTTATTAATCTCTTTTTTTGATTTTCAGGATTTCTATTTTTTTAAAGTCACAAAACCAATTCATTGATCTGCTGTTTCTCTCTTTTACTGATGTATGCACTTAGAGATATAAATTTTCCCCTAAGTACTGCTTTGGCTGAATTTCACACATTTTGAAATGCTGTCTCATTTTTTTTTCATTCCATTTAATGAGATTATTTATTGTTTCTGTGATTTGTTCTTTGACCTACTCATGCTTTAGGATTAGATTATTTAATTTCCAATTAATTTCAAATCTATGCTTCCATTGCCATTTACAGACTGTAATTTTTTTTATTGCATTATGGTCTGAAAAGGGTGCATTGAATATTTCTGCTTTTCTGTATTTGATTGTGAGGTTTTATTGTCCTAACACATAGTCAATTTTTGTGAAGATGCCTTATACAGCTGAGAAAAAGGTATACTCTTTTCTATTCTCATTTAATTTTCTCCAGAGTTCTATTTTATCTACATTTTCTAAGATTCTATTCATTTCATTAACTTCTTTCTTATTTATTTTATGTTTATATATTTATTTTATGTTTATATATATGTAATATATATAAATAATATATTTATTTTATGGTTAGATTTGAGAAGCTCTGAGAAAGTAAAGTTGAGGTTACTCACTACTATAGTTTTACTATTTCTTCTTATAATTAATTAAATTTTTTTTCTTTGAGAATTTGGATGCTATGCCATTTGGTGCATATATATTTAGTATTGATACTCCTTCATTTTTTATGGTGCCTTTTTAGCAAGATGTAGTTTCCCTACTTATCTCTTTTAATTAGGACTGTTTCAGCTTTTGCTTCATTTGAGATCATGATTGTTACCCCTGCCTTTTTCACTTCAGCTGAATTGTAATAGATTCTATTCTCCCGCCCCTTATTTTAGCTCTCTGTCTGTCTCTGTTTCGAGTCTGTCTTGTAAATGATATATTGTTGTATCCTGATTCCTAATCCATTCTGTTTTCTGCTTCCATTTTATAACTTCATCTCATTCACATTCACTGTTATGATCACTCACAATTCATTTCTCTCAATCCTATTTTCTTCAGACTGTCCTTCTCTCTTTCTCTTTTTATCCTTTTTATCTTTTTGTCCCTCCTCTAAAGTCTGTTTTGCTATTGACTACTGCCTTCTTTTATCTGCCCTTCTTTTTTTTTTTAATCACCCCTTCCATTTCTCCTATCCTCTTTTCCTACTACTTTTCTGTTGGGTAAGATAGATTTCTATTACCAATTAAATGTGTGTGTGTGTGTGTGTGTGTATTCCTTCTTTGAACCAATTGAGATGTGAGGTTCAAGCATTGCCTTGCCAAAGATTTTCCCCTCCACAGTAAGAGTTCTTCTTTATGTGTTTCTTTCATGTGAGATAATTTCCTCCATACTTCCTGTCCTTTCTCCCTTTTCCCGGGGCATCCCTCTTTCTCACTTATCCATTTTTTTATATCATCTTAACATGATTGACTCACTCTCATGCACCCTTTCAATGTGGAATCCTTCTAACTGTCCTAATATTGATAAAGTTCTTCGAAGTTACATGTATCACTTTCCATATAAAAAGGAAACAGTTTAACCTTATCGAGTCCTTTATGTTTTCTCTTTCCTGTTTACCTTTTCATGCTTTTCTTGAGTCTTGTATTTGAAAACCAAATTTTTTTATTCATCTCTGATCTTTTCATGGGGAATGCTTGCACATCCTCTGGTTCATTAAATGTCTATTTTTTTCCCTTGGAGGATTATGCTCAGTTTTGCTGGGTGGGTTATTCTTGGTTGAAATTACAGCTATTTTGCATTTTGGAATGTAATTTTTCAAGGCCTGTGGTAGCTGTTACATCTTGTGTGATCCTGACTGTGGTTCCATGATATTTGAATGACTTCTTTCTGGCTGCTTGAAGTATTTTCTCTTTGACCTGGTGTTGAGGTCAGGTTGTGTTGTAGTGGGGTAGCCTCAAAGAATTTCAAAGACTCAGACTGTTTTCAAGCCAAGCAAAAAGATTTATTGTGGTTTTGAGGTTTCATGATCTGGTGAGTGGCTAAGTTCCTTGGAGGAGCTAGCAATTTTAGTAAGGCAAGACAGGCAATTTTATAGAGTATATGATGCTAATTACACAATAGAAATTTACATAGAATATATGAATATGATTAATATTAAAAAGTAAGATGGGTTTGTTAAGGGATTAGGTAATGGGGAGGAGTCCAAGCCTTGGTAGAACTGTGATGTAATTACCCACAATGCATACAGAAAAACCCTTTTGGGGGAGGCATTAATATATGATAATGATATTATAATAAGCCCCTCTATGTCATAAGTTCAACTAAAGGACAGCTTTTGCTATTATTGCACAAGTACCATTTTAGGTGAAGTCCCTTCTATGATTTGGTGGTCAAGCATCCTAGTCTACATCTGGTAGTGCTGCTTTCTGATTGGCTGGCTATTGTGGTCCTGTCTGGTCAAGACAGATAGGTATTATGGTCCTGTCAGGCTAAATAGATGTTGTGATTGTGGTTGAGTGCATGGACACAGCTGCTATTTTTGTGGGAAATATGAGAATTGGATCAGGGGGCAGGGCAGTGGCTAGTTAGAGGCAGTGGCTATATTGAGTCTGGGGGCCTGTGGTTTGTGTGGTCAAATCAGGGCATGCCTGTTGTTCAATGAGACCCATAAGGAAGTTAGAATATTGGGTCTGGGGCAGCTTTATTGGGATTCCATTACTGAAAACTCTGGAATTTGGTTGTAATATTCCTGGGGGTTTTCATTTTGGGATCTCTTTCAAATGGTGATCAGTGGATTCTTTCAATTTCTATTTTACTCTCTGGATCTAGAGTATCAGGGCAATTTTCCTTTATAATTTTTTGAAATATAATGTCTAGGTTCTTTCTTTGATCATGCCTTTCAGGTATTTTAATAATTCTTAAATTACCTCTCCTTGATATATTTTCTAGGTCATTTGTATTTCTGGAGATATACGTCACATTTTCTTCTTCTTCCTCTTCTTCTTTTGACATTGTATTTTGTTTCTTGATATCTCACGAAGTCTTTAGCTTACACTTTCTCTATTTCTGCTTCTTAAGGAATTATTTTCTTCAATGAGCTCTTGTACCTTATTTCCATTTGGCCTACTCTTTTTAAGGAGTTATTTTCATCAGTGAATTGTGCTTCTTTTTCCATTTGACGAATTGTGTTTTTCAAGGTGCTATTTTCTTCAACATTTTTAATGTCTCTTTTTACCAAGCTATTAATTGTCTTTCCATGTTTTTCTTAGCTTGTTCTTAGTTCTTTACCAAATTTTTCCTTTACCACTCTTATTTTATTTTGTTTTGCTTTTTGGTGAGGTGATTGGGGTTCAGTGACTTGCCCAGGGTCACACAGCTAGTAAGTGTTAAGTGCCTGAGGCTGGATTTGAACTCAGGTCTTCCTGACTCCAAGGCAGAGCTCTATTCACTGTGCTATCTAGTTGCCCCTCTTATTTTATTTTGAAAATCATTTTTAGCTTTTCCAGGGTTTCTTGTTGGGTTTGTGTCCAAGTCACATTTTTTCCTTCGTGGCTTTGCTTGTTGCTGTTTTGATTCATTGTCTTCTTCTGAGTTTGTATCTTGGTCTTCCTGTCACCAAATAACTTTTTAATGGTCATGTTCTTTTTTTTTGCTCATTTTTCCACCCTAATTCTTGATTTTTAAGCTTTATGTTAAAGTTGGGTTCTATACCCAATGTTGGGGGGGAGGGGCACTGTTTGAAACTTCAGTCTTTTTTGCAATGCTATTTTCAGAGCGTGGGGTTTGGAAGTTTTTGGTGCTTCCAAGGAGGTGTGATCTGGGGAGAGGTGTGGTCACTGCTCTCCTGGTCTGCACTGGGGTTTTTACCCAGGAAGTGCCCCTACTCCTTTGAGACTGAAAGTGATACTGTTCCTCAAAGTCCCTAATCCCTTGCAACCAAAAGCAATACTACGTTTCAGGGCTTCCACTCCTTCTTGACTGAAAGTGTTCCTCTTCTCCCTTGGACTATGCTCCCAAAGTAGGTCTAGGGGTGGGGAATCTGTGACCTCCAGGCCACCTGTGGCCTTCTAAGTCCTTGGGTGTGGCCTTTTGGGTCCAAGTTTTACAGAACAAATCCTTTTATTAAGGGGCTACACTTGAGGACCTAGAGGGCCACATATGGCCTTGAGGCTGTAGGTTCTCCACCCCTGATACAGGTAATGGAGTTGCCAAACAGTTGCTTCTAAAGGCTCCCACTCCTTTTTTGCCTGAAAGGACTCCTCTCTGTCCTTGAACTATGATCCAGAAATGGGCATAGGCAATGGAGTTGCCCAACAGTGTCTGGTCCTGCATTCAGTACCAGCGCAGGGGTCCACTGTCATATTTTTCTGACGAATTGCTACGTACCCTTACCATTTCTTACTGGAGAGTTTCCAAAGCTGCTGCTGCTTCTGCCACTAATACCTAGTCCCACCACTGGTATTTCATCCATGTGGGACATGGGCCAGCTTCTACCCCCTCTGTGTCACAAAACTCTATTTCTGACATCTTATGTTGGAAGAATCTCTCACTCTGAACTTTTGTTGGTTCTGTGACTCCAGAATTCAATTTGAGGCATTATTTGGTTGTTTGGAGGGGAATGTTAGAAGAGCTCAGTTAAGTGTTTTCCTTACTCTGCCATCTTGGCTCCACTCCCAGAAGTTCAATCTCATTTTACAGATGAAGAAACTGAATGCTACTGAAATTAATTAACTTGCCTACCATCACAAAAGTAAGAAGTAGTAGAATTAAGCTTCTGGTTCTGACCTTCTAACCCCAAGTCCAGTGCCACTATATGACATGACTCCTAAAGCCTCCTCTTCAGAAGATCTAACAATACAACTGCTTATTTCCTTGAGAAGCTTCATGGTACCTTTGTACCATAGTATCATTGGAAGAGTAGTGTCCTGGAATTCTGGAGACCTTGGTTCTCATCCTAAGTTGGCTACTAGCTATCTATGTGACTTTGGGGCCAGTCATTTCACTTTTCATGTCTCCAGTCTTTTGTAAATGTAATCTACCCTTGGACACTTACTAGCTGGGTGACCCTAGACAAGTCACTTAACTCTAATTACCTCAAAAAAAAACCACTACAAAAAATCTATTAGTTTATCCTAACAAAAAGAAAAAGATAGGATTCCAAGGGTCAAAATCAATATAATAGAGTGGCTAGAGAACTGGCTCCAGAACCAGGAAGACCAGAGTTCAAATCCTCCCTCTGTTACATACTGGCCATGTGCTCCTGACCAAATCACTTAATTTCTCAATGTTGTAAGCAACTCTCTAAGATTATAAGTTACAGAGAAAAAGCTGGGCTGTATTTATAAAAAGAATTTCTTCATCTAAGAGTTTCCTATCCAAATGAAATCATAGATCTAATTCATATCCTATTATATTAAGATCTATCTTTTATATTTGAAACCATTTCCAAAGAGAGATGATGATCTCATAACCCATGATAAATTGTCATTTCCCAAGATTGAACATATATCATAGGAGCATTTTGGTTGAATTTTGGGGGTGGGGTAAGAAAGCTTAAAATGCCCTAAAAGGCAAAAACGAATATCTGTGATTATTTGCTTACTGACAGTAGTTTAAATTGTCTGGTCAACTGTTATTTATAATAAGTCAGAATTATAATTTCCATTTCTGCACTAGCACATTAATAGTTGCTGGTAAAATGAACAGACTATATGATTTCTATGGTCTATTCTAGTCTTAAATGTATAATAATTCTCCCCACCTCTACCTAGAACTTTTAGCCCCTGCATGACCATAGACACATATTATTGCCAGTGATGGGCTTCTAAAAAGAGCCCTAAATGCATTTTATTTATGAATGTGATGCTTGCTGTGCACCACATGGCAATTTGAGCTGCCAGTCATCTATAAATGGCTGCTTGTAGAAATGAAGCTAAGTGGTAGACCAAGGCTCCTCGTGGGACTGAACCCATTTGTTGTTCGTGGCATGCTGAAACTGCCGGTATAATTTTCATTATGGAAGATTACCCTCCTAAGAAAAGACACACTTGTGTTATGTGGTAATTGGTATATTGAAAGTAGGCCCAAATACATTTTTACAAGATTGACGTGTATGATGGAGCATGATTTCTTGCATATGTCATGCAGGTAGTCCTTAGTTTTTATACACTAACAATCTTTCAACTTGAATGTTATTCACATACTATCAGCTTAGAAGAATTTGTTCAACACTAGTTTCCCGGTTCTTGGTGCCCTTGATCATGGCTACAAAATGTAGATTGAGTGAGGCTGGACCCATTACTCAGTCTCGGTTCACTTGGTGGTCATGGGGAATGTTGCTCTAGTAGTCAGAACATTGTTTTCTTTAATCTCCCTTGGACAAGCAGAGATATATAATCAATAAGTTTCTCCTTTTTAAACCTTGCTTCCATTTCTTTCTAAAAATTCAACAGGAGACATTTTTAGGTGGCCTCACTGTTTAAAAAGGTTGAAATGTAAAATTAAATTGTCATACAAACAGTGATGACTTGCTTTGCAAGCCAACAGTGCTGTAAATACATAAATTTTAAGCCAGTTAATTACTCAGAACACTTAATAGCGCCATTAATGGGAGTAAATTCAGTCCATTAATTATTATACCAGTAGCTATTGATGTGCTAGGGCAGAAATGGAAATTAAAATTCTGACTTATTATAAATAACAGTTGAACAGACAATTTAAACTACTGTCAGTAAGCAAGTAATCACAGATACTCCTTTTTGCCTTTTAGGGCATTTTAGGCCTTCTTACTCCACTTCAAAGTTCAACCAAAATGCTCCTGTGATATATGTTTAATCTTGGAAATGACAATTTATTATGGGTTGTGAGATCATCATCTCTCTTTGGAAATTGTTTCAAATATAAAAGATCTTTATTTTTATTTTATTTTATTTTTTATTTTTAACATGTATTTTTAAAACTTTGGGTTACAGATTTTCTCCCCTCCTCCCTCCCCACCCACCCTCATTGAAAAGGCAAGCATCTTGTGTAGTCATGCAAAACCCTTCCATAGTAGTCCTGTTGTGAAAAACTAAGTCTATTTCCCTTCATTATATCCTACCCCCCATTTATTCTATTCTCTCTTCTGACCCTGTCGCTCCTCAGAAGTGTTTGCTTTTGATTATTCCCTCCCTCAATCTACCCTCCCCTCTATCAACCCCCTGCTCTTTTGTCCCCTTCCCCCCTTATTTTCCTATAGGGTAAGATAGATTTCCATACCCCATTGTGTATGTTATTCCCTCCTTAAGCCAAATCCTATGAGAATAAGATTCATTCATTCCCTCTCACCTTCCCCCATTTCCCCTCCACTGTAAAAGCCTTTTCTTGTGTCTGTTTCATGTGAGATATTTTACCCCATTCTACTTCTCCTTTTTTCCTTCTCCCGGTATAATATCAACCCTTCATCTTCAACTCACCCTGTGCCATCTATCTATCTATCTATCTATCTATCTATCTATCTATCTATCTATCTGTCTGTCTGTCTGTCTGTCTGTCTGTCTGTCTGTCTGTCTGTCTGTCTATCTATACATACATATAAAAAGATAGATCTTAATACAATAGGATATGGACTAGATCTATGATTTCATTTGCATAGGAAACTCCTGGATGAAGAAATTCTTTTTATAAATACAGTCCAGCTTTTTCTCTGTAAGGTATAATCTTAGAGAGTTGCTTACAACATCGAGGAATGAAGTGGTTTGGTCAGAAACACACGGCCAGTATATAACAGGGGAAGGATTTGAACTCTGGTCTTCCTGGTTCAGGAGCCAGTTCTCTAGTCACTCTACTATATTGATTTTGACCCTTGGAATCCTATCTTTTTCTTTTTGTTAGGATAAATTCATAGTTTTTTTGTAGTTTTTTTTTTGGAGGCAATCAGGGTAAGGTGACTTGTCTAGGGTCACCAAGCTAGTAAGTGTCCAAGGGTGGATTTAAATTCAGGTCCTCTTGACTCCAGGACTGGTGCTCTATTCACTGTGCCACCTAGCTGCCCTCCAATTCATAGATATAGGGTTAAAGGGGTTCTTAGATGATGTAATAATTTAACTTTCTTATTTTATACATTGGGAAACTGAGGCATTGAGTGGTCGAAAGATGCCCAATCTCACATAGGTAGTAAATAAGAGAATTAAGAGTTACATAGTCTCTCTGACTCTAAATCCAGTGCTCCCTCCTCTATATGATGAAACAATTACCATGACCATGATTGATTTAATTTAGATAAGAGTGTATCTTAGAAATGTTGGAGGGGCTATGGGCACTCTAACGCACTTTTGCTGACATTGTGAATTGATTCAGCCATTCCAAAAGGCAATTTGGAACTATACCCCCCAAATCTCTGAACTGTGCATACCCTTTGACACAGCAATCCCATTACTAGGTATAGACCCCAAAGAGAGCAATAAAAGAAGAAAAAGGGCTATATTTTGTAGAAGGTTTTTTTTGTAGCAAAAATCCCAGAAACTAAGGAAGTGCCCAACTATTGGAGAATGGCTAGACAAAATACGGCATATGAAGATAACGCAATATTACTTTGCAATAAGAAATGATGCAATGGACAGTTTCAGGGAAAACCAAGAAGACCTCTATATAATGATGCAGAGTAACATAAACAGAAGTAGAACATTGTATATAAAGACATTATATTGACAAACAATTCTATAAAATTTTAGAATTCTGTTTTTATGCATGACAAACTCTAATTTCAGAAGAATCCACATGAACTACATTACTTACTTCTTGCCAGAGGGGTGATGGTCTTAAAAAGCTGAAAGAGACATACGTTTTTGGACTTGGCCAACATGAAAATTTATTTGGCTCAATTATGCATGTTTGTTACGGTTTTCTTTTAAAAAAATGCTTTTAAAATGATGGAGGGAGTAGGAAAGAGGGAAAATGTATGCATGTTAATTGGTAACAAGCAAATTAAGTTAAAAAAGAAGAATGCCAAATTTTAAATATAGTACACACCCTGATCCCACTACCCTAATTGGGCGTTAACACTGTTGGAGGTCTTTAAAGGTCAGCTGACTACTACTACATAAACTTAGGTAGCATTAAACTGGTAGTCAGTTATTGTTGGTAGGCTTAACTCAAGTGGGTAGCCAAATCCAGAGTGCCTCCACTTATCTACGGCTACTTGGTCCTAAAAAAAGAATGGACATTGACTTTAGAGTATTGTAATTTTTATTGAGATCCAGAATCTGTAACAAAAACCAGCAAGATGCAGTGTAAGACAGTTGTCTTTCAGGTCAAACAGCCTCTCTACTGTTTTATCTGCCAGATCTGGCTTCTTTCCCTAGAGAGAAGTCACCGTTTTCATTGACACAGAGGAGGAGCATGGGGAAGAATTAATCCTGCAAATTTAAGAAAGGCCTCCATCACTCCCATGTCTCCTTTAGTTGGAGTGCCCTTGCTTCTCAGCTAGTCTGAACCCCATAATTAATCCCCGTTATGCTGCATAGCAGCCAGCTCTGTACACAAGGCAACCAGAGGGGGATTTTGATACAACTAATACAATTTGGCAGATCTCTATTTGATTGTTCCTTTTCAATAGTGGTGTATTACAGTGACACACTGGAGCAGGATGAAAATTAGAGGAAAAGGAATGAGAACTGACAGTGTTGGGGATGGGGTAGGAAGGAGCCGAATATGAGAAGATTTTTCAATATTTCTATTATATCCAAAAATAATGGCTGGATTAGCATCTATTGTGTTTGAGTCAATAATTTAGACACTTTTATGATAGTAATGAATTTAAAATGTTTTTGATTCTGGGACTGGAAAAAACCACAAATGCCAAGAGGGCGTTAAGAATGATGTGGATATAATGATTTCAAAGCTGGCTATTATGTTCCAATGAGCTCTTATTTTTCTGAAGCTTCTTTTCTGTTGGGTTGCTTTTTGGTCTGGGGTTTTAAAATATTTAGGCTGCTTTCCTTGCACATTTTCCCTACACATACATGTTTTTCATCCCAAGATCAAAATATTTTTGTTCAATGCCTCATTCTTTTGTTATTACTGTGAGTTGTTTGGCAGGGATGTGTCCTGGGAACAAAACTAAGCATCTCTCTATCTCAGGGCCTGGTGCCTGTTATTTTGAAGCCATGCATCAAATTAAGGCTTAGAAGGCATGTGGATGCTCCCTGAAGCTATAGCAAGTCAAACCTAATGAAATTTCATGGTTGCCATTTTATTTTTAAATTGGCATAGTCAAAGACTGCATTTATTCATGTCTTTTAGGACAGATTAATGCAACTATTTATTCTAATTAAATATCAGTTTAAACAGTTTGCAACTTCTGTATCATAATTCTTTATAATTTTCTGTCAGGTTATTAGGATTCTCTTCTATCTTTTTAGCTAGTTTAATAAGTAAGAATTTGGGATGGATTGAAGTAGAAAGAGCACTAAACCATGACTCAGCCAACATGAGGTGGAATTCTAGCTCTGTTCCTTACAACCTGTTTGACCTTGGTTTTTATGGCTTTAGAAGGCTTCAGAATATGAAAGTTTAATTTCACTCTCCCCAGTTGGTATCTGCAGGCAGATGGTGCTGTCACCAAAACCAAACTCTGGATACTCAATGGACCTTGGCAGGTCCTTTTAAGGACTGCCAACTTTACAGCCATTAATTCTCAACCATAACTTGCTTGTCTTTTGAAACAAAGGCTCTCACCAAAAACCATGGGGATGGCCAGCAGGTTTATTGCAATAGCTACCGAAGTTCCTCTGTTACTGGCTGATGGTTATTTCTAGGTTTTATCAAGGGCTATTGTTTTCCCAGGACTTTGACACCATCTTGGTGGTGATGATAGATATACTAATACAGATCACTTTCTTCTTCGTTCTAGATTTCCTTCAATAGCTGAGGCCACCTTCTTCTTCCTCTAGAAAAATTTTAACTACATAGTTTTCCTTTCTACATCATTTCTGATCATGGCCCCCAGTATACCTAATGTTTCTGGATTGCCCTACTCTCATTCTCTTTTTCACAGCATATTGCCCTCAGTCTAATCAATCACTCCATTGATCAATCAACAAGCTTTATTAAGTACTTTCTGTTTACCAAGCATCTAGGTGGATAGAGCACCAGGCCTGGAGTCAGGAAGACCAGAGTTCAAATTTGGTCTCAGATATTTATGCTGTGTGAACATGGGTAACTCCCTTAACCCTGTTTGCCTCAGTTTCCTCATTTGTAAAATGAGTTGGAAAAGGAAATGGCAAACCACTCCAGTATCTTTGCCAAGAAAACTCCAAAAATGGGTCAAGAAGAGTCAGACACAACTAAAAAACAACTAAACCATACCAACAATCTACCAGGCACTGCTCTAGGAATAAAAATACAATGAATGAAACAATTATTATTCTCAGGGAACTTATATTCCCATAGAGTCTGATGTAGTAGTACAAAGGATAGACAGATTGTACAAACAAAACCCTGGAATAGTATCCCCGCTCTTATTTTTGCTGAACTGCCTTACAGGCCACCACTCTCTGTACTCAGAGAGGTGCATTTAATTTACTCTACAATCTAGATAAACTACCTCCCACTTCTGTACCTTTGCATTGGAAGGAAGAAGCATTTCAACAAGCATCTATAAATAAGCATTTATTTAGTGCCTACTATGTGCCAGTCACTGTGCTAAGCACTTTACAAATATTATCTGATTTGATCCTCACAATAACCCTGGGAAGTATATACTACTAATTTTCCCATTTTACAGATGAGAAAACTAAGGCAGATTGAAACAATGTAAAAGTTTTTAATTAGGTGTTTTCTGAGCCAAAGGGTGGAAAAACATGTTCTTTTTTCCCATAGATATGATTTGAAGGTCTACAAGTTCAGTCTGATTTTGGTCATATCTGGTTTGTTTTCAAGTCTAATGAATTTCAGCAGAAGAAATACTATGCTGGCTCATTGCTAACTTAGGGATAGGAACTAGATCTGTAATTTTATTGCTAAGGGAACTTCCAGGTGAGGAAACTCCTTCTACCAATAGATGTTGGCACCTTCTTTATAACTTAAATTCTTAGTTGCCAGGAACATTGAGAGATAAAATGATTTGTCTAACAGTATGTATCAAAGGCAGCAATTGAACCTAGGCCTTCTGGGATTCCAGGTCAGCTTTCTTTCTACTATGCCTTGCTGCCTCTCCATTTCTAATCTTCTCAGGGGATTTGTTTGGCTAATTAATTCTTACTGTAAGGACAATAGAAGGAAAATCAAAATCGCTGCCACGCCTTCTAGAACTCTCTCTGTTTTCAGTGCAAGGTTTGATAAACAAAGCAGACAGGTAAGCAGACTGTTGTTTCATTCCAGATTTTATCCAGCCTAAACACGCTAGAAATGATTAGAGAATACTTCAGTAAAGAAAGGATTGAGAAATACTGTTTGGGCAGAACACTGGGGAACATCATCACTAGATTTTAAAACACAGAGCAACTAGATAGCATAGTAGATAGAGCATTGGGAAGACTTGAGTTCAAATCCAGCCTCAGATACTTACTGTGTGACCTTGAATAAGTCACTTAAACCTCAGTTTGGCTCTTTTTCCTCACCTGTGAAGTAGAAATAAAAATAATACCACTTACTTTTCAGGATTGTTATAAAACTCAAATGAGATATCTACAGAGTGACTGTCACATAGTAGCGCTTTGTAAGTTCTAGCTATTATTTTCATCTCTTTAGGATGGAGTGTTAATTTTTGTGTCTTGAAAAGGTGGAATAATAGGAGGAATCAATGAATCAATAAATATTTATTAAGCACCTACTATATGCCAGGCACTGTGCTAAGCTAGAGCAGCTATCAGTACCTTTTATGGCTATGATTAATCCACTCATTCGCTTCCTTATTATGAATCTGCAAATGTTCACTTTTTTTTCAGGAATCAGACCCTGCATCCCTAAATGGGATTGGGAAGACCTCCTTTGACTAATGAGAATTAAATTGAATCAAGGTTCAGGACCAAAATTCAACTTCATTGTGAAGTCTGAAATAGAGTAATATTTCTGCTGTTCTTTGCACCCGTTCATTGGAATTAGACTCCAACTGTCATTTCATTGTTATAGGAAAGTCCCATTGTGGGAATTCCCTTTGCTAATACTGATTGGTACCTGCTTTGTGGTCTTAGAGAGTTGCCTGAGGCAACTCAGATGTTCCTTGCCCAGACTCACACAGTCAGTCTTGTGTCAGAGACAGGACTTATAACCTAATTTCCTGGCTCTGATGTTGGCACTCCATCCACCAAATCATACTCCTTTCTAAAATCAGCCAGGGTTAAGGGGTGATTGGTAGTCAAAAAAAACATAAAACTAGAATGACTTAGTCTGGAAGTCAGGAGATCTGGATTAGAATCTCATATTTGTAGTGACTGTGTAAATTGGCCAAATCATTTCATTCTTTGGCTCAGTTTTCTCCTCTATGAAATAACAGGGTTGGTCTAGATAAGGTCTGTTCTAGTACTCATCTATCATCATCGCTGATCACTAGTAGAATACAAGCAAATTTAAATGTATTTTATTCATTACAGAACTGGGAGAATATAGAGGCAGAGCCTTCCATATACTTTTAATATATTAATTATGTAATACAAATTAATTAATATGATACTGTTAATACTGCTAATCTTCCTGAACTGCTTTTTTAAATTCTCTCCTTTTAGGGCCTGGCACATAGCAGGTGCCTAATAAATATTTATTAATTGATTTTTAACTCTTTATTACAATGGTTGACTATTGGGGGGGTGGAGAGGAGGTAGGAAAGATACATTTTGAAATGAAAGTGCTATAAAAATAAAATCTCCCTCTCTATACTTTAAAAGAATAAAATCTTTGTGAGGGCCAGGGTTATTTTTCATTTTGTCACTGTATCTTCAGTATCTAGCATCATGCTTCTTACACAGCAGGTTCTGAACAAATGCCGTTGGGTTTGGTTTGTCTCCAACATAAGTATGTATGACAATACTTCACTGTCACGGGCATTTTATTTCATTTGAAAAAGGATAAATCAGTATGCTGCATCAGTCATTATGCTGTATGTATAAATGATGTCACGCCATGGGTGCAAGGATTGGGAAGAGTGTTAGCAGTTGCTAACTTGGTTCCATTTTGTTTCTGAGAGGGCACATTCAGCCTGAGACTGCTGAAGGAAATGACAGTTTGAATAGGGTTGATGAGGAAAGTCACAGCAATAGAAGACAGAGCTCAAACAACCTGGGGGCAAGGGAGAGGGCTGGGGAGGGCTGCAAGAAACATCTTTAGCTTGTCCAACTTACTTTACCCTTAACTCATTTGAAGGGAAACCCAAAACAGCAAACCTTACCCTCTGGTTCTTGACAGAATCTTCTCAAGGGGATAACCACAGGGCCACAGTTTATTATAAGTAAACATTTTAAATTATGTTTTTAAGTGTTATATGTTATGTTTCCAATTTATGTTATCTTTCTTTACAAACAAATCGTGATGAGCCAGATTTCTCCCTCACAAGTACCCAAAACACCTGGCACCTGCCAGCAGCAGGGGCACTGATGCCAAGAAGGATAGGGTAGTCTTGATTGATTTTTACAGAGTTAGATTCAAATGCACCACAAACCCATCAAAATGATAAAAAGCAATACTGTAGTACTTTGTTTTTGTTTCACTTACAGACAATCTCGGGTCCAAAGTAGGTACTTAATTAATGCTTGTTGCTTGATTGAACCATGTGACCTAACTTCTTTAATTGAACTTGAATTTCACTCAGTAGCCAGCTTACCCTGGGCCATCACCAGTTGTCTTGACCTTTGTCTTGCTCCTGGACTTTAATGACTCTGGAGAGAATGAGGCTGACAACTTTGCTCAGCTCTGCCTCACTTAAATCCAATTCATGAGCAAGTCAAGACATCACCCCCTTGAAGTCATTGATTCTTGAAGGGCAAACAACAACAATAACAAAAAAAGTGCTCAAGGAACCTGAAAGGGAGTTCTCAGTCAAGGAATAGTTGGATTAATTCTAAGCAATTTTAGAAAAATTTTTGTAAAAACATTTGTATGAATGAATAAATGAAAAAAAAAGTTATTAAACACTCACTATATGCTTACTATGCTAAGGGGCTGGGGATACAAATACAAAAAAGAGAAACAGTCCCCATTCTAATAAGGGGAAATAACATATGCAAGGGTGTCTGGGTAAATACGTAACAACTGGCTCTCCCCTCAGAATGCACACAGGACACACTTTTAAGTTTAATTAGCATTATTAGCATTTTAGCCATTACTTCCTTTAAGTCTAAACAATTAAAAAAAACTTCAATAAATCAAGACTTTATTTGTAGGATTTGCTAATTTCTAAGGTACAAATGCTCACACTGAAAATTTAACTATCAGCTTTTATGAACCTGTACCAGCTGACTCTAGCACACACCTTATAGGATCACACAACTAGTATGTACCAGAGGCAGCACTTGAACCCAGATCTTCCAGTGCTGACTCTCTACGTGATATACTGTATCACCTTTCCATCAGTGGTAGATAGGTGCAGGGTTTCATAAGAATTCTGTTGAACACATCTGAGAGCAAAAGATTGTACAGACCAAATGTCACATTTATTTCTACTTCTTATCATGAAAATAAAACAAAGTCATTCACAGGGAATGGGAAGACTACCTTTCCTATTAATGAGAAACTCATGATGCTTATTTTTCATTAAATAGTATAAGTGAATTATTAATTCATGCCAGAGACAAAAGTGCAGCCATGGTCATGTTTGAAGTGGCTATATTTCTAATCACACCCTGCAAGCTTTCAGTGGGGAGAGGGAGCAGGGAGCAGACAAAATGATGTGGTTCTTTTTCTTCACCACAGGCTATAACCCAATAACTCTGGTTGTCCCACAGACCCAAGCTGCTAGGACATCTCCAGCTCAGCGCTAGGGCTTTGACTATCCTATGGCACCATAACTCTGGAGATAGAAAACATCTTTTCATCAGATTGCATCTTAGCCATGCTGTCCAAGGGAAATCCTCCAAATCATTTGGTTAAGCTAGAGACAAACTGTGAAGTACTTCAAATCGATTTGTGGATTTTTATCACCAGTTCTTAGAAAATCTTTGCTTTGACAATGCAAGCAATAGAATTATGTTGTTGTTGTACAGTTGTGTTCAACTCTCTCTGACCCCATTTGGGATTTTCCTGGCAAAGATACCGAAGTGGTTTGCCATTTCCTTCTCTGACTCACTTTATAGATGACGAAACTGAGGCAAACAGGGTTAAGTGACTTGCCCAGGGTCACACCGATAGTAAGTGTCTGAGGTCAGATTTGAACTCAGAGGATGAGTCTTCCTTACTCCAGGCGTGGCACTCTATACACTGTTCCACCTAATTTCAATAGAATCACAGGCACATAATAGAAATAGGTAGCATTTATTTAGCATCTACCATGTGCCTGGAATTATGCTAAGTACTTTACAAATACCGCCTCATTAGATCCTCACAACAACCCAGAGGGGAGGGGAGGTGCCATTGTGATCCCCATTTTATATATGATGAAACTGAGGCAAACAGTTTGCCCAAGGTCACACAGCTAGTAAGTGTCTGAGGGCAGGTTTGAACTCAGATCTTTCTGATTTGAAGCTCAGTGCCTTATCCAGTGCACCACACAGCTGCCTAACATAGAATATTAGAGCTGAATTGTCATTACTAATCATCTGATGAGTTAAGTTACTTGCTCAAGGTCACAGTCCATAGTAAAACAAGCAAGAAACAAAATATATCCCAGCAACAGTTCAGTCTGGGCACAGCCAGAATCTATCAGCAGAGTCTGGTCATCTTAGTCATTCTGCAAACATAAGCGTCCCTTGAAAGACCCCAATCATCCTGCACCATTCTTTGAGAAATGTTGGCATAAGTCACAACAAAATGGTCTATTTAGTTCACATTTACCTAACTCTTAAAATATATTATATATATGTATATTATATATGTGTATATATATATATACACATATATATGTATCTATATAGGAAGCCCACTCCCTCTCCCCTCTCCCTTACCATGTTCATGCCAGGCATCCTATCACGACTGCCCACTCTAGCTCAGAACTCTTGAGTTTAAGAGCTCCAGCAGTTTCAGCCTTCCCTGGAAGAGGGGATTACCAGCTTGGCCACCAAGCCTGGCCACATATCACTCTGGAGTTTACAAAGTGACTTCCTTGCAATAGCCCTGCAAAGTGTCAACTGTTATTATTCCCATTTTATTGATGAGGAAACTGATAGGTTTAAATGACTTGTCATTTATTCAGGGCTATAGATCTAAGAAATATTAGAACTGAGATGCAAACTCGGGTCTGCTGACTCAGCAGGAGGCAGCTCTGGATTTGACCTTGGAGAACCTGAGTTCGAATTCTGCCTCTGAAAGGTTCTACTTGTGTGACTGTGGATAAGTCACTTAACCCAGGGCTCAGTTTCTCCATATTTAAAATAAGGGGGATTGAATTAGATGCCTACTAAGATTCCTTTGAGTTCTAAATTTGTGAGTTCATAATATTAGGTCCAGGGTACTTTTTCAATATATTATGCTGCTCCCCAATTGCCAAGTAACTAGTTTTTCATTAAATTACTTAGATTGGGTTTTGTATGATTTGTGTGCAAATGATGAAACATCCATTAAGGACAACTTTAAGGTAAAATTTGAGAACTTGACAGTGGGATTTCTTATGCAACATGTACCTAAAAGCCTGTTTGTATAGGAATCTCCTCATTTCTCATGTAACCTACACCCCAAATCCCATTTGCACAAGACTGTCCTCATTGGTGGAGATTGATTAGTCAATGTTCTTTGCCTGTTTGAGGGACAGGGTTGATGACAGCTTGGGGGAGAAAAGAGATACTGGTCATCTGGCTTCCAGCTTTGAAAGAAGATCCATATTTTCTGATTCTCTTCAGGTCCCTAAAGAGAAAGAAAGACTGGAAAGTTTCTGACGTGTAGAGAAGACAGCACCTTGATCGTGTCCCTATATTCAGCTTATTACACCAGAGACTTTAGGAAATTTCTCTCTCTCTCTCTCTCTCTCTCTCTCTCTCCCCCAACCCCTCTTTCTGTTAAGCTGTGTGTACGCTGTCTAGTATACATTCTGATCTGTATTTCTTCTCTAATTTGTTTACTATTGGCTTGGATAGATGGGTTCATTTACTATGTCACAGTGTGATCATTGTGAAAGTTGGCACTTGGCGGGTAAAGGCATTGTGGATCTATAATTTGGGGAACTCTTTCCCAGTTAAGGAATTGCTACCAGGAGCTCAACTTGAACTTAAAAATTATTTCCTGAGACCAAATATTTAAAGGAAGAGATAGATCTAATTCTAGCTTGAGACTTTTTATTAGAGGAAAGCAGAATGTCCAGCCCTGGCACAAACCTCCAACTCCCTTCCAAAGTCTCCTTTGGAGAAGGATGGGTAGAGAAGACTCTAGAGGTATCTACTTATTCCTCCTTGTAAGTCACATATAGACAGACCTAGGTGAACATGTGTAACCAAAATAAAACATACAACCCCCTTTACACTCATAAAAAAATCTTTGGGTATTCATTTATCTTTATAACTTCAATCTTCCCTTTTTGTTTTCTCAAACTTGGGAGCATCAATAAACATGAGCATTTCCATCTAATTAGAAGCAGAGAAAAGATGATTTTACATGAAACCATAAATATGATAGGTACAGGTCTTATTTTTTCAAATAATATAAAAAACTTAACACATTAGCTTCGAAGTTATCTGCTACCTGTTTGTTTGCATCTTACTATGTTCTCTTCTGTTATGCATCAAATCTATAATGAGTGAAAATATTACTTTAATTAATATTGAACAGGTAGCATGACAGAATGTATAGCATGATAGACTCGTAACCAAAATGACCCAGATGCCAATCCTGCCTCAAATGTTCTACCTGTTTAACCTTGGGCAAATCACATAGCTTTTTTCAGCCTTGGATTGTTCATCTACAAAATTGGGATAATAATACCATTACTAGAGGTGTGGAATAGTGGTTAGCAATATTGCCTCAGAGTTAAGAAGACTTAAATTGAAGTACCATTTCTGACACACCCTGGTCGTGTGATCCTGGGCAAATCACTTAACCTCCCACTGCCCCTGACAACTGATAAGTCTTTAAGTTTCAGAAGAATTACCAGTTTGCATTGGTAGAAGGAACTTCTTCTCTACAAATTTTCAGTCCTGATGAAACCACCAATCTGGTCATCTGACTCCCCATATTTCATATACATACATACATACACATACACATACACATAATGGTAATAGCACGTACACTGTATGGTTGTTATAAAACTCAAAAGAATATACAATGCTATGTAAGTGTTAGTATTATGTCATATTTGCATTATTTTTAAAGAAGTATGCTTCGTTCCTCTACTCTACCCTCACCACTAACCACTCAATTGTCCTTATGCCCTAGCTTTTCCTCTTTATGCCTACCTAAAAAGCTAATGATGCTTCCTGCCAGGATGACTGCCTGAATGGTAGGCAGAATACCCAGTTCCTATTTAGTCATTCTAGAAAAATGGTGATGTTCACAGCAAACAGAATAATAAGCAATAAATCTCATGCCAATATACTGGAAGTGACTCTTTCCACCCTAGAACTGTACAAGAGATAAGTGAGAAACCTGAGAGTAAAAGGAAACAAGGCCTTGAACAGCAAAGCTAGCACCAGCCCTGCATAGACACCCAATGTGACAAGAGATGGTTACAGACTTGTGTACTCTTACAAAGCTCTCTGTCTAGAAGCAGCATGAATGAACCCTAAAAGAATCTCCAAGTGGGGACCTTGGAAGTGCTAAGTTTGCAGACCAGGACACCACAGGGCTATGAGGTTCCTAACTTTAAGTCCTGAGATACCAGAAAAAGCCCTAAGGATTCAGCACTCTGCCCTGCAAAGATCTAGATCAATCAGGGTTAACCAGCCTACTCAAAATCAGAACAGGGGGACAAACCCAGTGTTGGCAGAGAGCTCCAGTTCAGGAACAAAAGCTGGAGAGATGAGTAAATCAAAGAAACATCAACCAGTATCAAATAGTTAGACTATCTTTCTTTTTTGTACTTGTATCTCCAGTGCTTAGCACGGTGCCTGGCACATAGTAGGGACTTATTAAATATTTATTGACTACTAACTGATTATTGACTAAATCAAAGAAAATACTTATCAGTATCAAACATTATTATAACTTTAAAGATTTCCCCCAAATAAGAAAATAACTAAGTAGCAACTACAAGCAGTAACTCAAAGAAAAAACATGTCATTTCCTCAATGACAGCATGACTACCTAGAAGAAATGAAGCAAGAGATAAAAAAAAAAATTAAAAGTTTTGGAGGAAAGAATTGGAAGAATAATTATCTTCAAAAAGAAAGTGGTAAATATTACCCAAGGAATGGAATTCCTGAAAACAAGAGTAGACCAAACAGAAATCAATAACTCCATGAGATAGCAAGAATTATTGAAACAAAATTAAAAGATTGAAAAAATGAAGAAAATCTAACATATTTGATATAAAAAACAATTGACCTAAAAAAAAAAAAGGGTCAAGGAGATATAACCTAAGAATCACTGGACTCATTTTAAAAAAACTGTTAAAAAAGTTGGATAGCAGTCTGGCAGAAATTGTTGTTACTGTTGTTATTATCATCTTAAATTAATTGTTGTTACTGTTGTCATTATCTTCATTCTTGAAGAGGATCATGACATCAGGAAAGTGATATACCCCCCAAAAAATCTTTTTTTTGAGGAGGTAAAATAGGCCATTCTTTGCCTCATTTCTTACCTAACCTCAATCACTGAATGGGCATTGCCTCAGTCATACTGAGACTTGGCAAAGACCTTAGCTTAAAAAGGCCAAGATATCCCTGCATCTGAGGCCATCTCCAGCTGTCCTGATCTATATCTTACCACTGGTCCCAGATGGCTCCAAAGGAGAAAGTGAGGCTGGTGACTTTGCACAGAGCCCTCTCACTTAAATCCAATTCACTTGCAAGTCATGGCATCACCTTCCTGATGTCATGGTCTTCTTTGAGAATGAAGGACAAACAACCTGTAAGTAGTATTAGCTGTCCCACTGGGGGACCCAACTGGCCAGTTCCAGTTGGATAATGCAACTCCTTCCTCTCCTTCTTTCCCTCCCTTCTCCTCCTCTTTCCCCTCCCCTCTCCTCCCCTCTCCTCCACTTTCCTCCACTTTCCTCCACTTTCCTCCCCTTTCCTCCCCTTTCCTCCCCTTCCTTCCCCATCCCTCCCCTCCCTTCTCCTCCCTTCTCCTCCCTTCCCTTCCCCCTCCTTCCTCTCCCTCTGTCCACATATGGTATTATACCCTTACCTGTGGGTACTCTGCCCAAAGGAATTTAAATTTTGATAGCTGAAACCTCAAAGGACATCTTGGGGTTTGCTGGCTAGATTTCTTTCTTAAGGACCATGCCTTAAACCCAGATCACTCCGACTTTCATTGATAGGCCCCAGCCCAAGCCCCACCTGGTCCTTGTTGGGCCCTGATGGCTCAGAGTGAATATAAATAGCAACTGTTTCTGTTTTGTCTGAGGGCAGAAATTAGGTTTAAATCAACACTCCATAGCATATACCAAGATAAACTCCAAATAGATATGTGACCGAGATATGTCACAACATAAACAAATTAGAAGAGTAAGGAAGAAAATACCTTTTTGGAGCTATAGGTAGGGGAAGAGTTCATGATTAAACAGGTGATAGAGGTCATCCAAAATAAAATGAACAATTTTGATAATATAAAATCTTAAAGGTTTTGCGCAAACAAATCTGATGGTGTTGAAATTAGGAGGGAAATAAATAACTGGGAAAAATGTTTGCAGCAAATTTACATGATAAAGGAAAGTAAAAGTGGGGAAAAGAAAATAACTCAAAACTAAAGGGGTACCTAAGATTGCCTCAGACCATTGGGGAATGATTGACTGAACGAATGGTAGCATATGAACATACATGAAGAGAAATGAAAGAGAAAATTTGAGAGAAATCTGGAAAGTATGAATTGAGAGTGAAATGAGCAGAATTAGAAGGACAATTCATATAAGGACAGCAACATTATAAAGACAAACAGCTTTGAAAAGCTTAAGAATTCTGATCAATGCGATGCTATATACCATGTCTCCAGCAGGGGTGGGGAATCTGTGGCTTTAAGGCCACATGTGGCCTTCTAGGTCCTTAAGTGTGGCTCTTTAACTGAATCCAAACTTCACCAAGCAAATCTCCTTAATAAAAGGATTTGTTCTGTGAAACTTGGACTCAGTCAAAAGGCAGCACCCAAGGGCCTAGAAGGCCACATGTGGCCTCAAGGCTGCAGGTTCTTCACCCCTGCTCCAGAGGTTCTATGATGAAATATTATCCCTCACAGGAAAATGGAGGACACACAGTACAGAAAGAGAGACATCTTTGGACAAGGCACTTGGGTGGATTCATTTTTTTTTTTTTTTTGACAAAACTTAGTTGTTACAAAGGTATTTTTTTTTTCCCTTTCAGTTTTCAGTGGGGAGCAGGCGATGGTTAGCAATAATGATGACAAAAAATGAAGGTCACTGAAACATTTTTAAAAGTGTATAAAAAAAGAGAAAAAAGTTCAGAAGGAAGCAAAGACAGGCCAGGCAGTTTTGAAAGTAATACGTAGAATTTATTATTTATTATTTTTTTTAAAAGTAAGCATTATGAAATAAAGATTCACAGTTTCATAAAGTATGTTCTTCGTGTCTTCTGCTGCATGTAAGGAAATGTTCCTTTTTGGTGTTAAAATTTAAAATTTTTAAAAACACTGAAAAAAAGCTAATGATTCTATAATACTTTGAAGTCCTTCTTGGTTTAGTCTGGCTATGATGAAAAGACCTCTTCTTGTCTAATGGGTCTGATGTACAGGATATAAAGAATTTGATGGATCATACAAGGTAAGAGAGGGTAATTGATGTAGGTCTCACAGTTAGCTTCGATACCTTCAGTTTTACTTATTTAATCAAAATTTCTTTGTTCAGTCCTATTAAAAGCATATCACTGATATACTGAATAGGACATAGTTTTTGAGCTGGATTGGTCTTTATAGGGCACTTAGTGAAACCTATCATTTTCTAGACAAGGAAACTGGGACCCAGAGAGCAGGAGTCACATGGTAAATACAGAGCTGGGATTCAAACACAGATTTTCTTTTTCAAAATCCAACTCTCTTCATGATAGAATATTGCTCCTTATTGTAAGAAAGAAATAATTTTCTGTTCTCAATATATCACTACTACCCTATTCTGATTCATTCTCTAATCTTTTTTCTCTCAGTTTCCCCCACTCAAATTCCCTCTTATTACAGAGTAGGAATAAACTCCTTTCCCCAAGAATACAGTATCAATTATCATGGGTAATAATAATAGCTAACATTTATATAGAACTTACTATGCACCAGGCACTATGCCAAATGCTTTACAATGATTTTCTTTGCTTGTCACAACAACCCTGGGAGGGAGGTGCTGTTATTATCCCCATTTTACAGAGGTTATGACTTGCCCAGGGTCACAAAACTAGTGAGTATCTGAGGCTGGATTTGAATTCAGGTCTTTATATCTCCAGGCCTGGTATTCTATCCCTGGTATTCTGTGTCACCTAGTTATAATCATAGAAGCTTTTCCTCCTCTTCTTAGCAATAAACTTAGAATTTGCATTCTGTTCATTTTACCTGTACTCTTATTTTATGAGAGATTCAGTCACTCTTTTGAAATACATTAGATATCATTATTGAATGAGAAAAATGCTTTCTTTGCATACGGGCAATCAGAAAATGGCATTAGGAATGAATGTTTTCTCTTTCTACCATAGTAAGTTAATGCAAATCTATTGAGTTCAACCTCAAAGAAAAATTGGGCTTACTTTTATTTCTTAAGGTTTTTTTTTATTGCAGTGGGAAATAAATGAAAGAACTCAATAAAGTAAATAAAAACTTAAAATATAAATGTAAAAATTCTCCCTAAGTGGGTGAGTGAGACAAATTATGCAGAAAACTCTTGCAGACAGTCAGGAAGAGTGTAACATTGACTGGAGTTCCTTGGATAGATTGTGACCTGAAGTCTTAATAGTCTTTGTAAATGTACAGTACTGTTTATGAGAAGGCCTAAAAGCCGTTTTAAGAATAATAGTCGGGGGCAGCTAGGTGGCACAGGGGATAGAGCACCGGCCCTGGAGTCAGGAGGACCTGAGTTCAAGTCTAACCTCAGACCAAACACTTGACACTTACTAACTGTGTGACCCTGGGCAAGTCACTTAACTCCAACTGCCTAAAAAAAACAAAGCAAAAAGTACTTTTCTTACAACGATCTGTCAAAGCAATGAGAAACAGAGAATCAGAAGGATTAAGTGATTTTCCCAAGGTTTTGCACACAGTAAAGAGCAGACAGAGCTTGAATCATAGGACCAAAGACCTAGAGATGAAAGGAGACTCAAAGCTATCCAGTTTAATTCCTTCATTTTTTAGGCGAAAAAATTGAGGCCCAGGAAGGCTGACTGACCCAAGGTCACACATTAAGTAAACATTAAAGATGGGATTTGAAGCCCAGTGCTCTTTCCACTATAACCAATGGAGCGTGGGTGGTGAGAGACAGAAACAAGCGTTTATTAAGTGCCTACTTTGTGTCAGGCACTGTGCAAATTGCATTATAAATATTATCTTATTTGATCCTCCTCAAAACCCTGTGAGGTAGATGCTAGTATTATACCCATGTTATAGTTGAGAAAATTGAGGCAGATAGCTTTCCCAGAGTTACACAGACAAGGAGTATCTGAGGCTGGATTTGAACTTACATCTTACTGACTCCAGGCCCGATACTTTATCTGCTCCTCCACCAAGTTGTCTCTGTGGGAGTTATCCTAACCCACATTGCCTTATTAAAATTAAAGTAGAATTTGGCAAGGCGCTATGGACTGATGAGAAGTGAGACAAGACTTTCAGAGATTATGAATTCATGCTGTGCAATTATGGCACTTCAGTCAGATCCTTGAGAGAAAGTTCTCTTAGAACATGGCTCTGAGTTCTACAAAATTTCCCCCAGACTCCATGTTGGATATTCCTCCTTCTTAGCTCACTGTGGCATTGCTTTCAGTGTGGTGCCTTTCTAGAAGTAAGTCGACAAGGTAGGTGCCAGGGCTTTGATCTCCCTGGAGACCTTAGAAGCTGGAAGAGAGGAATTAATAGTTACAGATTATGTAGGTCCATGACTCAGTGTTCTAATTCAAATGTCAGACAAAGGAGTCCACCCTCACTACTCACTTGATCAAGACTATTTGTTGGCAAAGAAATAGGATATATACTATCTATCCCCCTGTTATGTCTGGAATCCAGAATTTCCAGACTCTGGGACACATCAAGACATGTCATCTGCTGACAACGGTGGGATATTCAGCCAGATGACAGTAGGATAGAGTGTTCTTGGAAATGTTATGACTCTCATTGAGTCAAGTGATGAAGAAGAGAGGAAAAGATCCCATTGTCGTGCTTGGATGCCAATGTGGCCAACTGGTCATTAGTGGGCAGTAATAAGCTAAATTCTTGCTGTTCTTCAGTTGTTTCAGTCACATCCAACTCTTTGTGACCCCTTTTGGGGTTTTCCTGACAAAGATACTGGAGTAGTTTGCCATTTCCTTTTCCAGCTCATTTTACAGATAAGGAAACTGAGGCAAATAGGGTTAAGTGACTTGCCCAGGGTCACACAGTTAGTTAAGTGTCTGATCAGATTTGAATTCAGGAAGAGGAAGAAGAGTCTTCTTGATTCTAGACCCGGCACTGTGTCACATAGCTGCCCAGGACAAACTCTACTTATACTTTTAAAAATAACTCAGTACACCAGGTCTCATTATTTAAGGTTGGTCTGTGTTTACATGGCAAGTCCTGGCAGAGTGAAATTCACAGTGGTCTTTCTCAAACTTTTGCGGGATTCTTGATCCCTGAATTAATACATTGTCACTCCATAGCAAGGCTTCTTAACCTTTTGACAGTCTGGCAAAACCTTTGGACCCCTTTGTTTTAAAATGCATTGAATAATATACATCATATTACAAAATAAACCAATTATTTTGAAATATAATTCTAAAAGTATTTTTAAAATTCACAGACTCATTAAGAACCCCTTTCTTCTTTATCATTTGTTCTTCCTTTGTTTTGAATTTACAGTCTTTTTTTTTTTCTTTTGGTTAGGCAATGGGGTTAAGTGACTTGCCCAGGGTCACACGGCTAATAAGTGTTATGTGTCTGAGTCTGGATTTGAACTCAGGTTCTCCTGACTCCAGGGCCGGTGCTCTGTCCACTGCTCCACCTACCTACCCCCTCTTCCTTTGTCTTGAAGAAGACCAATGACATCACAGGTGATGACTTGCGAGTGAATTGGATTTTAGCGAGGCAGAGTTGTGGCCACTGTGATATTTTTATAGCTGGGCAAATGATTGAAAAGTTGCACATATGGACAAAGAAATGAATAATAACCACTCCATTTAAATAATGACATGGTTTGCACAGTATTTCTTCATTACCTCACAGTCCTTTAAAGTAGGTAGTACAAATATTATTATGCCCATTTTGCAGATAGGGAAGTTTTAGAGAGATTAAATCACTTGTCCACAGTCATGCAAGTCAGTAGCAAAATTGAGATTCAAGTTCAGGTCTTCTGACCCTAAGGCTAGTACCCTTTCTACTCCATAGCACTGCTTCCACTTCTGCATTGTGCCAATGTTATAGATAACTTGTATGACTGCTAAAAAAGAAGAAATAAACATGAAAACTTTGGTACACATGTTCCTTCAACTACTGGACATCTTTTTAGATATATTCCAAGGAGGAGTATTAGCAGCAGAATGTCCATAAAAGTTTTGTCTGAGGCATATTGAGGAAGTTATAGTAAGGGATTTTGCAATTCAGAGATTCTGAAATACCTGTAAGGTCAAGGGGATAGGAAATAACCAACAAATAATGTGACCATAACCCTGTCAGCGGGCAGCAGGTATTCCAGTTTCTATGTGATGTCTGTGCATATCGCAATTTAAAATGGCAGCCTTTTGACCTCTGTTCATGCATAGAATCACTCCTTTCTCATGAATGGAAAGACTTGCATCTATAAGGAGTAAAGATGCCGTGTGACACCAACTGCTGGGCCATGCCACTTCACTATGGGAAAACCTGATAGAAATGAAATATCATATCAAGGAGGCAGGAATGTTGTCATTTGGCCTGTTTTATGGAAGATAAAACATGAGAATGTGATGTTTTTCGTCTTAGGATTGATTCAATTGGAATGTTTTTCTTTTTAATTTTGTAATCAGAATTATGTTTAAAACTAGCAATGCCTGTGGGGTTGGAGGCAAGGATGACTTTTCCATAGCTCTGGCAGTATGGGAAAGTAATAAAAAAACTTCCAACAAGTTTCTTTATATGTGTGTCAGCCGTACATTACAGAAGTGTCAAAGAAATTCAAAAGATGCAAAGAAAATAAAATCTGGTAAATGAAAACCAAAAAAAAGAGACAATGAATACAATAAAAACATGATTTGTCAATTGGGAAGGGACCTCTACAGACGTTCTACTTCTCAAACAATGTGTCTTACTTAAATTCATGCTATTTTCTTATCAGTGGAAAGAATCAATGGAAGTGGTTTGCCACAAAGCAAGACAAACAGACCGAAGGCCCTACAACCAATATGTGTTTTTAAAATTCCTTACTGGATGGGAATTCCATGACTTACATTTAAATGTGAAGGTTTTTCTTTTTCAGGTCAGTTGTTCCAGTGTAGTTTGGATGAGCACTAATCAACTGTATTTTCTATGTCATGTGATTTGTCATTTCACTCTGGTTGTTAATGGCCAGGTGTCTGCATCATAAATCATACTAATGCTTAGCAAGCCTAGCAGTGTCCTGCACCTTAATTCTATTGATCATGTATTAGAAAACAACTTCTTTTTGCCTTCTACTTAGGAATAGCATTTCATGATGTCAGATTCATAGTTACTTTAACAAAGTGTGCTCTATACATTTTCCAGATATTTATCAACTGTACCTGATATAAATCTAAGAATGTATTTTCCTCATTCATAATGATTAAAGAGTTACAGAGTTGGAAGGGATGTCAGAGATCTAACTCTTATACAAAGCCTGAATTTTCCTTTCAAAATTTCTGACAAATAATCACTTCCTCCTCTCAAATTGAATAATCCAGTGCTAGGGAATTCAATATTTTTTGAGGGAAACCAGTAATTTTTATAATTTTTCTTTATGTGGAATCAAATTTTGCCTCCCTACCAAAAGAAATGATTATTAAATGACCAATTTTTGGGGAGAGCTAGGGTTTTTCCCTTCCTGTTTCCTTTTTCACTACTAGGTCAAATCAGCATCTGAAGGCCATTGCTGATAAGGAGACTGGGTTAACTTTCTCCTCAATCTTGTTCAGACCCCACCCAAGTGAGGAAGTCCATTATGTTCTACTCAGGCTTGGGTTGGGGGTAGATGCTTTGTCTAGATTTCCTGGGGCTAAGGTGGTCTGGGAGTAAAATCAAAGTCAGATCCCCAGCTCCTCATTAGAATATGTCCACATCTTATCATAATATTCATTTTCTCACTAATTGTTAACCAGAGTTGGTTGTTGTCTGTCAGGAGCACCCACTCTTCCAAGGGCATAGAAGCATCAATAAGCTGCCATGATCTGTTTTTGGTTCATGAGAGGCAGCCGAATGATTAATCCTTTTATTAATTATGCACTAGCAATAATTGGTAAAATGATCAATTACCCAGAAACTATGTCTCTAAAACTTTTTATATATCGCACTATGAATTCTACCTATTGGTCTTATTTCTCTCTTGTCTATATGACAACTCTTCAAATATCATAAGATATATCCCATTCCCAATAAATTTTTTTCCAAGCTAAACAGCCCCATTTTATTTATTGACATATGTGGCAAGATTTCTGGACAATGAATTAATCAACAAGCATTTATTAAACTTCTAGTATATGCCAGGTATTGGTCTAGGTGCTTCGGGTACAAACACAAAAATGAAACAGTTCATACTCTCAAGAGTTTGTATTCTCTTCACGGTCATCTCATTATCCTGGCTGTTTTCCTTTGGATGTTCTCCAACTTGCCCATGTCCCTCCTGAAGTGTGGTATCCGAAAGAGGACATAATATTTCAGATGTAGTCTGATCAGGGTAGAGTACGTTAGAACTATTTTCCACTTCATTCTGGATACTGTAATTCTTTTAATGTAGCCTGAGGTTGCCTTACCACGTTTTCGCTGCTATATCACACAACTGATGATATTAACTTTGCTTTCTCCTAAAACTCCCAGGGCCTCTTCACGTTAATTGCTTCCTACCCACGTCTTCCATATTGTTCTTCTGTGACTATCTGTTTTAATACAATCACAGAATTTAACATTTATGATCATTACATTTAGCTGCAGCTTGCCATTCCTTCTCCTTTACCTTTTACATACAATTAGTCATCAAGTTCTTACCTGGAGTAGCTCTTAAATCTGCTTATTTCTCTCTATTTTCATTATCCCCACTCTAATACAGATCATTGTCACCAGTTTATTTAGATTATAGCAATTCTTAACCGGTCTTCTTATCTTAAGTTCTTCCACCTATATACCATACTGCTTCCAGCCTAAACTTCTTAAACGCAATTCTGGTAATATTTGATAACTGAGAAGCGAGACTATTTCAAATCCTATTTCAAATCCTTCACACTTTTCTAGCTGTGTGACCCTGGGAAAGTCATTTAACATTTCGTAGTCTTAGTGATATTCACCTCCTAGTTAAGGCTCACCTGAGATAATGTATATAAATTGCCTCATGACCTTAAAACTATAAATGTCAGGCTATTATTATGTCACTCTTCTGTTTAAAACCCTTTTGTGGCTTTCTATTTTTTACACAAAAGAGTACAGCTCAGCCTGACATACAAGGCCCCTGTAATCTGGCACTGTCTTATCCAGCTTTATTTCATACAATTCCCCATTTCCTGTGTTTTATTCTAGCCAACTTAGACTGCACAGTCTCTCTCATATATGTCCAGTGGGGACTATGCCTTTATTCACACCATTACCCTGGAATATCTTCCTCCTCCATCTCTGCTGGTTGAACTCCTTCACACTTGTGAGAGATGAGTGGTAGCCTAGCAATAGTACACTATATAGGGAGGGAGGGAGTTGGTGGGTGTAGCCACAAATCTGTCATACAGAGAAATTGCAGTCCAGAGGACAAAATCAGATTATCAGAGCTAGCAGATATTTTTAAAAAAAAAAATAATATTTATTTTTCTTCAATTACATGTTAAAACAATTTAACATTTTTTTTTTAAGTTTTGAGTTCCAAATTCTATCCCTCTCTCCTCCCTCCATTCCCCGAGACCTAGGAAGTATTACCCCATGGATTCCATCTATTTACTTAATTCAGTCTTAATTCAGATAGCTTTCCCAGAACTAAATTTCTATATGTTTCTTAACCTTCACTTTGAACTTCTCTGTCACACTTTCTCCTGCCAGAGCCAGCCTGAATACCAATCTCTGTTTTCCTTATTTAGAACACGGATAACAAATTGTCTTTTGCACATGAACTGCCTAAGACACACAGCTTGTTTCTACTTTCAAATTTTGGTTTAACTAGAATTTTCAACTGAGGTAGGCATAGTTCCTACCTCTTTCCAATAAAGTTAGAAGAAAAAAGAAAAACAAAAACTTTTCATTGTTTTCCTCCCCATAGGAGTGGGTCAGTTCTCAGAGCCTTCAAAATGATAGACTTTTCCTCTCAAAAAAGAGTTTCTTGTTTTCAGTCCAGAGGCCAAGATCTTTGAACACAAGGTAGTCAGTTAAATATCACCCATGGGCTTTAATTCTATTTTAAAACCTCAACTTCCTGCTCACCAAGGGCCATCTCCAACCTAAGTGTCTGACTTTGGGTTAGAAAGTCCTTACAACTTGTATTTAATGTTTGAATGCCAAAGTGCCTCCCTTCATAATTATTTTAGGGGTTTTCCTTCCAATAAACCAAGGGCTATCTGGATTAGAAGTTCATCTGTTTATTTTATTTTTATCTGTATTTTTTTTAAGCTTGGAATTTTTTTTGGTTCTCCCATATAAATGAATATGAGGGGAAAGACACAAGAATAAAAATATACTAAGTGGAGCTACTCCAAGGCAAACTATGATAGTCACTTAATCCTTTTAATCTATGTCCCATATTTACTAGGTTTATTTGACTGGCAAGGACACACACACACACACATACATACACACACACACACACAACTTCAAATGCTGAATCCAAGTGTATAGTTTTTTTCATTTGTGGACATTTTATTTGCTGAAAGGGGCAGAAAAACAATATTTGCATGATAAAAGCTGATTAATGTAATTCTGAGAACCTGAGAGAAAACAGCTTCTTAGCAACTGTAAACTTAGAGAACCTTTTCGAAAGCAGCTCATATTCAATAACACTATGATGATAATGCATTATTGTCCATCAGTTTATTTACATGAGACTTTTCAGGATTTGGAAGAGTATAAGTGAGAAATCATATTAAAGAACTGTTTGTACGTTATAGGAAAAAATATATCTTGTTTGTGTCAAAATAATAGAACTGGTGGATTAAGGTTTTTTCACCTAAGTTAGAGATGTTTCACTACTCATCAGCAGGCCCTGGCTTGATGCATTATAAAGGAGCCCAAGAGAGATGTGATTTAAAAAAAAATCAAATGAATGAGAGGACATAGTAGTTGCCTGACTAGAGAAGCTGAATGGAAACAAAAAACAATGGAGCCTGCCTCCTGCTACTTCAAAGAAGTAAAGCAAGTAAAAATTGAGGGAGAAACACAACCACTTCAGGCTAAATCAGCTGAGAGGGCTGAGTGAAGCCGCATAGGCTCTTTAGCTGCTGGAAGCTCATTGGAGGTGACCTCTGCAGCTGCTAGAAGGTGCTTTTTCTCTCTCTTTTTTTATAATTTTGTGAATTTATGAATAAGTATCTTGGTCCCAAAGAACAGATATTAAAAGGCACACTCTTGATTACATCGACCCCCACTGCCTGAGGGCTGGTTGTGTTACATTTCATTCTTCTCCCAGGATTCTCCAGTATTTTTTTTTTTTTTTGCCATTCTAAAAGATACTTGGAGGAAGTAATATCCTCCTGCTGTGTGAAGAGCTTTCTGAACTTTTCTCTTTTCTCTTTCCCCCTGTTGTTGTTCAGTTGTGTCTGACTCTTTGTGACCTCATTTGGGGTTTTCTTGGCAAAGATACTGAAGTGGTTTGCCATTTCCTTCTCCAGCTCATTTTACAGATGAGGAAACTGAGGCAAACAGGGTTAAGTAACTTACCCAGAATCTACAATGGGGAGTAATATGTAAGAAGACTAGAAATGTAGGAAGGGACCAGTTTTAGAAGAGCTCTAAATGCCAGAAAAGTTTATATTTGATCTTAAGTGTAATAGTGAGCCACTGGAGTTTATTGAATAAGGAGTGGTAGTGGTGGAAATGGTAAGATATGTACTTTAAGAATACCACTTTGTAGACTGTGAAGGATGAATTGAGTGGAGGGCAGAGAGACAGGCTTAAGGCAGTGCTACCAAATAGGAGGCTATAGAAGGTGAAAGGTGATGAAGGTCTAAGTTAGGGATCATGGCTATAGGAGTAGAGAGGAAGGGACAGATATGACAGATGTTGTGGAAATTGAAATGCAAGATTTGGCAACTGAATTGATGCTCTGGATGAGTGAGAATAAGGAGCTGAGGATGGAGTCATGACCCTAGATAACTAGAAGAAATGATTGTGCCCTCCATGACAATAGATGAGGAGTAATTTTGGGGAAAAGATATGAGTTCTATTTTGGGAATGTTGAGGTTGCTCTTCCAGCACTTAGCACAATGCTTGGAACTTAACAGGTCATTAATCAATGCTTATCAACAGACTATGAGGCATTCAATTGAAAATGTCTGGTTGGTGATGTGGAAATGAAGCTCAAGGGAGATATTAGGACTGGATACACAGTTATTGCAATAGAGATTGTAATTAACTCATGGGAGCTCATGAAGTCACCTACTGAGATAAAGTGGAAGGACTAGGACAGAGCCTCACAGAAAATCTATATAGTGGGTGTGATCTGGATGGTGAATGAGTGAAGCAGACTGAAAAGGAGACATCAGACAAGTAGGAGGAGAACAAGGAGAGAGCAGGGTCGTGAAAACCCAGAAAAGGGAGAATTTCCAGGGAGAGAAAGTGATCAAGAGTGGCATATACTACAGAGGTCAAGTAAGAAGAGTGTTGAAAAAATGCCATTATATAACCCGAGAAGTCACACCTCCCCATCTCAGACTTCTTTCTACACAGGAAAATTGACATAGCTTTTTCAGTTAGATTTTTTTCTCCATTTCTAGATAGATTTTTAGCTAAAGTGTGGGATTAATCTGTCAGTAAGTCATTCCATGTTTTCATTAAATTGCTTTTGGATTATAGCAGTTGGTGCACATATAATAATAGACTTAAGGCAGAGCTCTACTCAGTAAACATTCTTATTTGATCTCAGGAGTTTGAAGTTCTGCGTAGGTGAAAAAATTACTCTGTTCTTTCGAGTTCTACTACCTGCTACAATCAATGTTGTACATTGTTTCTGTAGCTCATTTCCTGGGTGGGTGAGTGGGTGGGGGGGCTTTGGATAGTTCTGTCCAATAATCCATCTAATATTCTTGTCCTGTTGGTTTAGAGGTTCTAACCTTTGCATCACTCAGTAAAATGAACTTAACCTTAAAGTATTAATTACCTTGAATTCTCCAAGCTAATATGATATTCTTCTTCATGGTTACTGTCTGTTGGTTTTCAGTACTTTTCCTGCTGACTATTTTGCAGAGCAATGAGATTTGTGGCTATGGACTCTGTGTATTTTAGGAGATTGGACAAAACTCATTGGCTAGGGAATGTTTGTCTTCTGATGTTCAGTTGCCCAAATTGACTGTACCAAGTTTGTAATTTTCAAATGGACAATATGAGGAGGATGTAGAAAGACCACTAGACTTGAATGAGGAGGGAGGTATGTGGTATAATGGAAAGAAGACAGAGCTGTCTTGTAAGGAACCTGAGTTTTAATCCTAGCAATGCCACTCACTATCTGTCTGGTTCAGAGCAAGCTAGTTTACTTCTCTGTTTCTCAGTTTTCTCCTCTGTAAAATGAAAGAGTTGGATGAGATCTTTACAGTCCCTTGCATCTCTAACAGTCTACAATTCTATGATACTGGCCTATATTTTAATCCCCCAAATCCAACTACAGTAAGTAGGTCATTGAATAAATCATTAAAATTCTGTTCCCATGATTCCTGAATTCCAGGATCCCATGGTCTCTTTCATAGGAAAGACGTCTCAAAAGATGTTACATAGATGCAATTTTCGCAGTGACATCACCCACTAGCCCTTATAAGATCTCTGTACCCAGAACTCGGGCAGTTTGTAGCATATTCCAGTGCATAAGACTTACCTAGGTACGCACAGAACAAGGAGACACAAGTACATATACATAAAGAAAGCTATCCAGGAACATGACGTCCCTGGAGCTGCATGGCTTTATAAGGAAGGAATCTCTCCTCGTTCTCTTTCTCTTTCTCCTTAGAGCACACACAGTTCTAAAAGCATGATATAATGAACTAACCTAAAATATTGTCTCAAAGGTGCTGTAGGGCTCTTATCAATCTCTTAGTCCTCTCTTAATCTCTTAATCTATTAAGTTTTTCAGTGACTGTAGTTACCTGGATTATTGTTTTCTTCTACACACTTTATTCTCTAACTAACTTGTAAATATACACTGTACTTTACTGCTATCCACATTTTTTTTTCACTATTCTGTGAACCTGGGATATTTCTCCCTCTTTTTGTAGAATTTCCATGCATCCCTAAAATCCCACCACCTTCATGGAAACTTCTCTGATATCCTATCTCATTACCACCATCAGCAAGGAAATGATCTTATTTGGACATCAGAGAACAATTTGATTTTTCAATTCTCTAATGGAATAGCTAAGTGGTGCATTTCTGGACCTGGAATCAGGAAGAACTTATTTCAGATCTCACTGTATTTATTTGCTGGGTTGCCCTCAACACTCTCAGCATCAGTTTCCTCATTTGTAAAGTAGAGATAATAGTAGCATCAACCTCATAGGGTTGTTGTGAGGAAAAAATGAGATAATGTATGTAATGTTCTCTGAAAACCCTAAAGTGTTATGGACAATGCTCACTACTATTATTAATGAAATCATTATGTAACTAAATATAGTTACTCAAGTTTATGTGTTTTTCTACCACTATATTGTAGGTGACGAGGATAAGGCTGTGTCTTATTGAAACTTTATACTTCTTCCAGTAACTCTTAAAATACTCTGTACACAGAAGTGATTTAATAAAGGTTTGTTGTTAGATCTATGAGAGCAGGAATTAAAGTTGCCCCAAAGTGGAGTGGACTGTGTCTCAAAGAAGTGTGTTCTGTAGCCTTGGTAGTCTTCATATGGACAGAGGGAGATCAATTCTGGGTGATGTTATAGAGGGAATTCCTCTCCAGGAATGAGTTGGATATAAAACATCTCCCTTCCAACTCTGAGAGTCCATGTTTTCATAGTTCAATAAGAAAAATCAGTCTAGATTTCCTTGTGCTCTGTGTCTCTTCCTGGGACACCAGCCTTACTGGGCCATAACTCCTTTGTGCTCTCTTTTAATTGGAAGACTCAGCCTTCCATACGTCACACTACAGGTAGAAAGGGATCAGCGGGGGGCAAAGCGAAGATGGCAAAGTAAATGCAGGGACTCACTTGAGCTTTCCACCAAACCCCTCCAAATACTTTAAAAAATGACTCTAAACAAATTCTAGAGCAGCAGAATCCACCAAAAAATGGAGTGCAACGAATTTCCAGCCCAAGACAACTGGGAAGGTTGGCAGGAAAGGTTTGTTACACCAAGGTGAGAGAAGACCACAGGCCAGCACAGGAAGGGCCCATGAAAGTAGGAATAGGTGTTGGGGCAAAGGAATCAGTGACAGCAGTGGCAGTTTCCAGGCCTCTCAACCCACGGACACCAAAGACGACTTAGAAAGTCAGCAGGAAAGGTCTGTTACACCTGGGTAAGAGTGGAGTATGGTCCAGCCCAGGCCACACCAGCATAGCCCTGGCCACAGCAAACCAGGAACAGGCATTGAGAGTGACTGAATCAGCTACTTCCAGAGCTCTCAGCCCACAGATGTTGAGGGTGTCCAACAACTGGTCAGAAGGAGATTACAGGGGTCATTTTGCTAGCACTGAGGCAGGACTCTGTTGCATTGCTCATACTCGGATCTGGGTCACAGTCCCAGGTGATAGTCCCAGAGTGAAAAAGAGCACTAGCACACCAGAGCTTGCAACCACAGTGGAGGTGGGGACCATTCTCACTGTTCCAGGGCAGAAAAGAGTGCTTGTGGTCACTCACAGATCAGAGCACAGGCCATGAGAGGAATAGACACTTCTCTTTAGATCATAACACCTTGGAAGAACTTAAAACTTACAGGTCCTAGAAATATCTCTGAAAACAGATTCAAAAAACCCCTGAAGCTTGGGACAGCGCACCTTCACCCTTGGAAGCAGAACCCTGCTTTAACAAAGAGTTAAAAGTCAAATAATAGACTGGGAAAATAAGCATACAACAGAAAAAACTCTGACTATAGAAAGTTACTATGGTGATAGGGAAGATCAAAACACACACTCAAAAGAAGACAACAAAGTCAAATCTCCTACATCCAAAGACTCCATGAAAAATATGAATTGGTCTCAGGCTATGGAAAAGCTCAAAAAGGATTTTGAAAATCAAGTAAGAGAAGTAGAGGAAAAATTGGGAAGAGAAATGAGATTGATGCAAGAAAATCATGAAAAATGAGTGAACAGCTTGGTAAAGGAGACTCAAAAAATACTGAAGAAAATAACACCTTAAAAATAGACTAGGCCAAACAATAAAAGAGGTCCAAAAACTAATGAGGGGAAGAATGCCTTAAAAAGCAGAATTAGCTAAATGGAAAAGAAGGTTCAAAAGCTCACTTAAGTAAATAATTCCTTAAAAGTTAGAATGGAGCAAATGGAAGCTTGAGAGTGACTGAATCAGCTTTATGATTATCAGACTTTATGAGAAATGGAGGGGGGAAATAGGATGGAGGCAAGTACAATTAGTAATAGTAACTATGAAAAAAATTTTGAAGCAGCTTTCTCTAATAAAGGCCTCATTTCTCAAACATATAGAGAACTGAGTCAAATGTATAAAAATAAAAGCCATTCCCCAATTGATAAATGATCAAAAGATATGATCAGTTTTCAGATGATGTAATCAAAGCTATCTATAGCCATGTGAAAAATATTCTCATTATTGATTGGAGAAATGCAAATTAAAACAATTCTGAGGTACTACCTCATACTAATTAGATTGGCTAATAAGACAAAAAAGGTAAATGACAAATGTTAGAGGGCATATGGGAAAAATGAAACATTAATGCATTGCTGATGGAGCTGTGAACTGATTCAACCATTCTGTAGAGTAATTTGGATCTTATGCTCAATATATGTAAAATTATGCATACCCTTTGACCTAGAAATGCCACTATTAGGTCTATATCCCAAAAGAGATAAAAATCAAAAAAGAAAAAGACCTATGTGTACAAAAATATTTATAGCAGCTCTTTTCTGGGGGCAAAGAATTAGAAATTGAGGGGATGCTCATCAATTAGGGAATGGTTGAACAAGTTGTGGTATGTGATTATGATGAAATACTATTGTACTATTAGAAATGATGAGCAGGCTGCTCTCAGAAAAACCTGGAAAGACTTGCATGGGCTGATGCAAAGTGAAATGTACTGTATGCAAAGTAACAGCAATATTGTAAGATGATCAGCTGTGAATGAATTAGCTATTCTCAGCAATACAATGATCCAACACAACTCTGAAGGACTTATGATGGAAAATGCTATCCATCCTCAGAGCAAGAGCTAACAGTGTCTGAATACAGATTGAAACATGCTTTTTGTTACTTTATTTATTTTTCTTGAGTTTTTTGTCTATGTTTTCTTTTACAACATGACTATTATGGAAATGTTTTGTATGACTACATTTGTATAACCTGTATCAAATTGCTTGCCTTCTCAATGAGGGCAGTGGTGGGGAGGGAGGAAGGGAGAAAATTTGGAACTGAAAGTTTTAAAAAGGAATGTTAAAATTTGTTTTTACATGTAACTGGGGAAAAATAAAATACTAAATAAAAAAAGGAAGAAAAAAGAAAGGAATCAGTGTGCCTTCAGGATACTCTGTGATCTGATTATTTCCTTGGATGAGTGTTCATTGCTTGTTACTTCTACATTCCAGAGAAATAATACATGGGGGTGAAGTTAAAAATAAAAATTAAACAAATGAGCAGAAGCAATAACTTCTGTGTACATTAGGAAAATTAAAGACTACAGAAAGGGTAACAGGTGTGGGAAATAATGATTCCTGTGTGTGACAATGAATGTGGATAATTTGTGAACCAAAAGTGAATTGCCAATTAGGTTTGATGTGCAGCAAGCCACGGATGTGGGGTTTCTGATTTGAGGGTTATAGTTCTGAGAAAGGAGTTGCCCTTTCTCTGTAAAATAGTGAAATTTGTGAGAAATGCATGTCTTTAATGGATTCAGAGAAGGATAATATGAGTCCACACAAATCACAAAAGCCTGCTTTGACTTGCCATGCTTTTTTCATGGAATTTAACAATGCAAATAATATATCTGTAAAATTCTTCCATTCATAAATGAATATTGTTCTCTTTTTTCTGTGAAGAAAATGGGCATCTGCATCATTGTAAGGTCCAATTTATTACATCAGTATTTTTTCTTATTTGGAAAAGGTCTTTACCTTTAAAAATACTGTAAAATTTCCTTTATTAAAATGTTGGTACAAGATTTATCTGTTACTAATAATTATAAAAATCAGTGTAATCTTTGGACAGAAAATTTCTCAACATAGCAGCAAGCTATTTAAATACACATCAGATATCCAGAAGGTTAAAACCTTCTTCTTCTACCTTCCTATTGATTACCTCCCATAAAATGGTTGTCTAGTCTATTTGAATACATCAGTGATGGGAGAGTGTCATTACTTATGGCCATCAACTCCAATATTGTTCAACTTTAATTGCTATCAAGTTCTTCTTTACCTTAAGCCCAAACTTACATCCTTATAAATTTTATATAAAATTAGTGGTCTTTCCTGGACTGTTTTAATGGTCTCCTAACTTGTCTCTCTTCCTTCAGACTCTCTTCTCTCCACTCTAGCCTTTAAACATGGCAGAAGTGCTTTTCCCAAAGCATTGGTCTGACCATGTGACTCTCCTGTTCAAGAAGCTTCCCTGTTACCTCTAGGATAAGATGCAAACTTCTTTGTTTTGCATTTAAAGCTTTTCATAATTTGGGCCCAACCTATCTTTCTAAACTGATTTTGCATTACTCCCTCTGATGCATTTAATTTCCCAACCAAATCAAAGAGGTCATTGTTGTCCTTCTCTCTTTTCACTGTCAGTCTCTCATGCCTTAAAATCTCTGCCTCTAAAAACTCCTAACACCAAAACTAACACCCTAAACAAGTTTCTTCCTGATATTCCAATTGCTAGTGTTATCCTCTTACTTCTTAAAAGTGTTCTGTGTATGTTTTTTTTTTTACTTCTTTATCTGTGTACACATTGTTTCTCCCAGTAGAATGTAAGCTCTTTGACAGTGGGAAATGATTTTGTTTTGTCTTCATAATTCCAGCACCTAGGACAGTGACTGACACACATTAATTACCCCATGAATGGTTGTTGACCAATTGAATTGGTCAACTAAAAAAACAGTTCTTTCTCACATGAACTGTTTTTGAAGCAATCTTATACCGATACAATTTTAATTTAATTTAATTTTTTTTTTTGCTGTTAAATTTGATTTTGCTTTCAAACCATCATTCTAGCCTTTCACTCGTCATCAGTATGATGTAGTAGTAAGAGTTGGTAATGTCTTTATTTCTTATAAATGCTCTGAGTTTATAAAAAGACTACCTGTATAACCATATTAGTTTATTTAGCTTATTTTACATCCTTTATTTAGATGTCCTTTCATTTTTTTATTCTTTAGGATTATTTTTTAATACATAGTGAGAATTTAATTTTTTGAGACTCCTATCACCTTTGAATTTTCTTTATTTTTAGAATGGCTTGAAATTCTTCTCCTTGTTTGGATGGGTTCAAAGTACAAAATAAGATTGTACTGCTTTGTCATTTGTTCTCTTTCTTCTAACTCCCATTCCCCCTTCTCATTTTTCACAATCCACTGCCAACTGTATTACAGAATACTTATGTTCAACTTCAGTACTCCCTAGCTGCGGGGCCATGAGCACGTCACTTAATCTCTTTGAGAATTAGATTCCTTTTCAGTAAAATGAAAATAATATTTGTACTACTAGCTAGCTCACAAACTATTGTGAAGAAAAACACTCAGTAAACTTTAAAGTGGGTGTCTAGTTGGCACAGTGGATTGAGTGCCAGGCCTGGAGTCAGGAAGACTCATCTTTGTGGGTTCAAATCTGGCCTCAGACACTAGCACTATGACCCTGAGCAAGTCACTTAACCCTGTTTGCACCAGTTCCTCATATGCAAAATTATCTGGAAAAGGAAATGGCAAACTATTCTAGTATTTTTGTCAAGAAAACCCCAAATGGGGTCATGAACAGTTGGACATAACTGAAATGACTGAACAACAACAACGAATCTTCATATCATTATATTGTTTTACATTACTTATAACTCAGATTGTGTCACTCAGAACATGAGTTCTTCTTCCTTAGAAGGAGTGGGGATTAGGGAGGATGAAGAATTGTATTACTGAACCTGATCTCTGACTCGGGTTTGTATTTTCATTTGAAATTTAGATACTAATCTTACTTGTTTGCTTTGGACAGCTTGCCCTGAAAAAACAAAACAAAACAAAACAAAACCAACTGATACATTTGCCACTCTGTAAAATAGTATTCTATCTTTTGATTACTCTTTCAATCAACTAACTAGCATTTATTAAGTACTTACTGTGTGCCAGGCACTTAACTAAACACTGGGGATATAAAGACAAAACAATCCCTGCCCTCAAAGAACTTAAATTCCAATGGTGGTGATAACATGTACATATATAGGTCTATATAAGACATATATGAAGCAGATACAAGGTAATAATTGCGGGGAAGAAACTGGAGGTGGTGGGGATTGGAATTAAGAATGACTTCCCAAAGAAGTTTGCACTTGAACTGAGATTTGAAGGAAATCAGGGAATTAAAGGCTAGTGCAAAGGAATGGAAAGAGGAGATGAAATTTTACATGTGATGAACAGCACATAGGTCAATCAGTTTCATTGGACCACAAACTGTTTAGAGAGGAGTAATATTTAAGGAGATCAGGAAAGATTAAATTAAAAAAAGAAGACTGGAAAGATGAGAAAGGACCAGGTAACAAACTTTAAAGACCAAACAAAGTAATTTATATTTGCTCCTACAAGTAACAGGGAAATACTGGAGTTTTTTTGGGGGGGAGGTGGGATGGGGCAGGGAGTTTACATGGTCAGACCTATAATGCAGGAAAATCACTTTTTCAGTTGTGTGGAGGTTGGAATGAAATGGGGAGATACTTGAGGTAGGGCGACAAATGAAAAGGCTACTGTAGTAGTCTAGGCATGAGTTGATGAGTGTATGCACCAGGATGGTGACAGTGTTAGAAGAGAGGAGGGGTCAGATAGAAAAGAGTTGTATGCAATAGAAATGATAAGATCTGGCAACTTAATAAATATGTAAAGATAAGTAAAGATTGTATGATGATAGCGAGGTTGTGAACCTAGGTGACTAGAGGATAATGATGAACACATCAATAATAAGGATATTTGGAAAAAGGGTTAGGGTTTGGGGAAAGGAATTGAATTCATGATTTTGAGATACCTATGAAACATCCAGTTTAAAAGGTCAAATTGATAGTTCATGATGTGGGACTGGAGCTCAGAAGAGAGATTCAAGATAGACATTTAGATCTGGGAGTCTTCAATGAGATTACAATTTTCCCACCTATTTATTTGATGACAGTTCTATGGGTCCCACCAATAATTTGGTGCTTGAATCCTCATTCTAATCTATTGTGGCCCCTTAGTTATCTCAATTTGTCATGGATCCAATGTAGTAATTCCTGTAATGCCTTATTTTCCAGTTTTAAGTCATGTACAAATTTGACAAGCTTTCCTCTTATTTTTTTTTTTTTGGTTCAAGACACTTATAAAAATCTGAAATAACATATTCAATGACAAAGCCTCATGGCATGACACTGGAACCCTCTCTTCAGGTTGACATCCATCCCTTAATTGGTTGGGAAGGATTGTACAAACACCTAATCATATTTATGTATCTTGTCTATAATGCTATCAGGAGAGATTTTGCCAGATGCCTTACTGAAATCAAGACATACTGTATTTGTGGCATTCCCTTGATATAGTCTAGTAACACTGTAAAAATAAGCTAAGGCCAGTTGACATAACTTAGTCTTTGATAACTTAGTTATTTCCTAGTAATCACCTTTCTTCACGCTTACAAACTTTAATTTTGATAAAACATGTGAAAATTTTTCCAAGAATCAAAGTTAGACCTACAAGTTAATTGTTTCTAGAATCTGTCTTTTCACCTTTCTTAAAAATCTGGGGGGGAAAAACCTCCATCTTCTGTGTTTTAGTGTTACTCTTGTTATCTATCTCAGTGAGAGAGCCATTCTATAATCAAATTTGTAGGTTCTTTTAAGTACCAAGGGATGTAATTTGCCCACCATTGTAAATCTGAACTCACATAAAGTGGATAAATGTTCTGTTACAATGTTTTCATCTATTTTGGACTTTGATTTCCTCTTAATAAGATTTGTTCTAGCCTTTCCATTTTAAAGATAATCCTCCCTGATAGGAAATTTGAAAGTACAATACAAATTAAGTAATCTTGATTTCTTTCTTTTATCTTTTAAGGTCATAGTAACTTTACAACAGTGGAATTATCCCTTCCTCATTTGCCCACTTATTCCTAACACAGCTTAAACTTGCTACTATCAAATTTTTTTTAAAAAGTTTCAATTCATTCTGTTTTAGTCTTCATGATGTTCTTACAGATGCATGACACTTTTATAATAAACTTTGTTTATTTACCTGCCTTCATCTCTTAAAAATATTATTTTAAAATATGGGTTCGTTGAGAGACCTCTCTTTGCAGCCACATTGGTTTAATTAGATATTTCCAGGATGCATCATAGTAGTCAGTCACTCATTCAACAAGAATTTATTAAATGCTATTATATGTCTGACACTGTGCTAAGTGCTGGAGATATAAAGAAAAGCACCCCCCCCCAAAAAAAACAGTCCTTGCCTTTAAGGAGTTAACAGTTTAGTGGGGGATGAATATTTAAACAACTATGTACAAGTAAGACAAGGATAAATTAAGGATAATCTCAGAGGGAAGGCACTAAGATTAAAGAGGATAGGGAAACATTTCTTATGGAAGATAGTAACTGATATTTGAAGGAAACCAGGAAAGCTGGGAGGTGGAAATGAGAAGGGAAGGAGTTCCAGGCATGGGGGATTACCAGTAAAAATGATCAAAACTGGGAGATGGAGTGTCTTTTATGAGCAACAGTAAGTAGGCCAGTGTCACTGGATTGAAGAGCACATGAAAGGGAGTAAAGTGTAAGAGGATTGAAAAGATAGGAAAGGGCTTTAAAAGCCCAACACATAATTTTTACATTTGATTATGGAAGTAATAGGGAGCTATTGGAGTTTATTGAAAGAAGAGGGTTATGTGTGTCACATTGTTGGACCTATGATTAAGGAAAATCAATTTGAGAGGAGCATGGACTGGAGTGAAGAGAGAGAGCCTTGAGTCAGACAGATCAACCAGCATATTGCAAGAGTCCAGGCATGAGGTGATGGAGTGTACTGCAGTGGTCACAGTTCTATAGAAGAAGAAAGAGCACATAGGAGAGATGTTACAAAGGTAGAATATCAGGATTTACAACTGGTTGGATATGGGGCAAGAAAGAAAGTCAAGAGTCAAAGTTACATGTAGGTTTTGACCTTGGGTGACTGGGAACATGTTGGTGGTGCCGTAAATAACATTAGGAAGTGGCAAAGGTGTTGGCTTTAAAGTCAGAGGACCTGGGTTCATATTCTATTTACTGCTTTTGTGACCTTGGGGGAGTCATTTAACTTCCCTAGAATACTGTTTCCTTATTCATAAAATGATGGGGTGGACAAAGTGGCTTCTGAGGTGAGTTCTAGGTCTAGAATCCTTGTCTTCCTTATTGGAATTATTCATGAATGGATAACAAGAATTTTGTTTTATTTTTAAGCTTCCATTTCTCTAAAACCATATTCATATTCCTTTTTAGAATTTTGATGATCTTGATCAGCTTGAAATTTTTCTCTATATTTGGACAGACTCAAACTGCAAATAATTGCCGGATTCTACACATAGCATTTAAGTGTACACAATAGTCTTTACTTCTTCAGTTTCAAACTCCAAACCCCTTCTTTTCAGTCCCCCCACTCCACTGCCTAGGGTCACACAGCTAGTAAGTGTCAAGTGTTTGGTCTGAGGCTGGATTTGAACTCAGGTCCTCCTGAATTCAGGGCCGGTGCCCTATCCACTGCACCACCTAGCTGCCCCTCTTGATTTCTCATAAAGCTATTAGATTCCATTTGCTCAATTCTAATTTTTACGGGATTATTTTCTTCAGTGAGCTTTTGTTACCTCCTCTTCCATTTGGCCAATTCTGCTTTTAAAGGAGTTTTTTCTTGGTGAATTTTTGTGCCTCCTTTTCCATTTGACCAATTCTGCTTTTTAAGGCATTCTTCTCCTCACTGACATTTTATATCTCTTTTACCATTTGGCTTACTCTGCTTTTTGAGGTGTTATTTTCTTCAGTATTTTTTGTGTGTGTCTCCTTTACCAAGCTGTTCACTTGTTATTCATGATTTTCTTGCATCACTCCCATTTCTCTTCTCAATTTTTCCTCCACCTCTCTTACTTGATCTTCAAAATCCTTTTTGAGCTCTTCCATGGCCCGAGTCCAATTCTTAGAGTCTTTGGAAATAGGGGCTTTGACTTTATTATCTTCTTCTGAGTGTGTGTTCTGATCTTCCTTGTCACCATAGTAACTTTCTAAGGTCAGAATTTTTTTTCTGTTGTTTGCTCATTTTCCTGGTCTGTTACTTGATTTTTAGCTCTTTGTTAAAGTAGGGCTCAGTTTCTAGGATGGAGGGTGCACTGTCCCAAGCTTCAGGGGTTTTGTGCAGCTGGAGATACTTCTAGGGATCTGTAAGTTTTCAGTTCTTCCAAGGTGGTATGATCTAAAGAGAGATGTTTGCTGCTCTCCTGGCCTGTGCTCTGGTCTATGAGCAACCACAAGAACTCTTTTCTGCCCTGGAAATGTGAGGAGGGTCCCTGCTCCACTACAGCCATAAGCTCTGCTATGCTAGTGCTCCTCTTTGTCCTAGGACTGCCACCCTGGACTGTGACCCAGATCCAAGTATGGGCAAAACAACAGAGTCTTGCCCCTAGTTCCAGCAAAAAAATACCTCCTATATTCTTATCAGTTATTGACACCCACTAAGGGTGGGCTGAGAGGTCCAGAACCAGCTGCTACCGCTGCTGATTCAGTGGCTCCCAAGTCCTGTTCCTGGTTTGCTGAGGCCGGGGCCGTGCTGGCATGGCCTGGGCTCCACTGTGCTGCACTCTCACCCAGGTGTGACAAACCTTTCCTGCTGATCTTCTAAGTTGTCTTTGGCATCTGTGGGCTGAGAGGTCTGGAAATCACTACTGCTGGAACTGATTCGGTTGCCGAAAGGCCTGCTCCTGGTTTGCTGGGGCCTAGTCTGCGCTGGTGCAGCCCATGGTGGACTGCACTACTCTCTCACTCTGGCGCAACAGATCCTTCCTGCCAACCTTCTAAGTTGTCTTGGTTTGGAAAATTGTTTCACTCTGTCTTTTTGTGGGTTCTGCTGCTCTAGAATTTGTTTAGAGTCATTATTTAAAGGTATTCGGAGGGGTTTGGGAGAGAGCTCAGACATAATGCATGGCCTTTACTCCTCCATCTTGGCTCTGCCTCAGTGTGTGTTTTTTAAAACAACCCATAGTTCTCTAAAAGGTAAACAGGAATGAGATGATGGAGGTGACTGAGAAAACAAGGATGCCACCCGAAGGATTTAAAGTATGGGAAAGGAATGTTGTTTCCACAGAACTGATGCCCTTGAATCACTGAAACTTTCTAAATATCAGCTCAGTTAATGAATTTTTTTGTAGTACTCATTTTTAATATTACATACACTTTTATGGTAATGTAGAAATAGTCACAGATGCTAAAATATCCTCCAATCGCTTGCATTTTTCTATTTTGTGAAGATTTTAGCAGGTATAGTTATTGCTAAAAGAAACCTGTTGATAAGCTGGGTTTTATTTTATTTCATCTGCAAATTGTTATGTGGTCTGGAGGTCTGCAGTGTTATCTCTTGTTTTGAATATTTTAGTTCTGCGTAAAGTTGTCTTTTTAACCAGTGTTTGCACAGCTGTACTGCAGTAGCAATTTGTTTATTGCTTTTCCAAGCTGTGAAATTGCAGGCCTCTGTCCTAGGTTCTGATTTCACTTTTAAAGTGTTGGTTCTGTGTCTGCAATGTCACTACACTGTAAAGGTACAGACCATGAAAAATGAGTGAATAAAAACTCTTTTTTAGAGAGGTCCCTTTTCTGCACGGTGAATTTCATATGAAAAAATTCCATAAGCCTTTCTTTTTAATCTCTAGAAATTTTAATGGATTTCAACCAGAGAATCAAGGATTGGCATAGTTTTCTCACTTCCATGTATATTTCTTATTTCTCTTGTTTTGATAACACACACACACACACATGCACGTATCTTGATCACTTCAATGAAACTTCATAACCAATACCTACAGCATAATATCACAATATTCCTAACAGGGCAATCTTTTTAGTGTTATTCTTAGAAGAAGTAGGGTGAAATGGGTACTTCACTCTCAAATGTATAAAGCTGTTCCAGATGGTCATGCTGATACCCAGGTGGCATCTGCTTGTAGATAAAGGACAATGGGGTGAAGGTAGGAGGGGGTGTGATAGTTGAAATTAGAATCAGAATGCCTTCTGGACACATCTAGGTAAGCCAGTGAGGTTGGACAAGGAAACCTCTCAATAAATTCAGATTTCAATAGGCCATTTGTAAGAGATGAAAGGCAATATAAACAAAGGTGATAATTTTTAAAAAAAAAAAAATCATATCCCTGTAATAATGGTGTAAAAATTATAGTTACAGGCTAGTTTCAGGATCAGGTTAGATTCAGGAAGTACCTCAAGGCTTGTCAAGAATAAACCCGGGGTCGCAAACCAAATAGGCAGTAAGGAGCCAGAGAAGACGTTAAGTGCCAGAGGTCAGGGAAAAGCAGCATTTAGTAAAATAGACAGAGTCAAAAATGGGGAATATACAAACAGACATTAAGGGAGGTGGAGGGTCAGAAACTAGGCAGGCAAATAACTGAAAAACATAATATATTAAATGCCACATACTCATGTAGTAGGGAGGGAGCAGAAAGGATTCTTGCCTTGGATTAGAGGTTGGAATCGGTAAGGCCAGATAAGGCCATTTTTCATTCTAATGTTCTATGACTAGTGACAAACTGACTTTGAAAGTGAGATCAGTCCTACTTCAGATGTGAAGTTGCCTAGATGCTTCCTGGTGTGGCCAATGCAACCAAATGAGAGCATTTTAGAATTTCTCAGTTTCAAAAATTGCTTTGTTTTCATTAATACAAGACTATGAGTTGTCTCAAGTAGTTTTTTGAAACATGCATGGGCTGTAATTGCCAACTTTGATCAATTTTGCTGCCAATCTACTTGAAAAAGTGAACTATTTTACTCAACTTTTTCTATCCTGTGATTGTGCATCAAATTCTTAAACTGCTGTAGATTTTAGATTGCTAAATTATCCAAGATTGTTCCTTTTCTGAATATAATGCATCAAGGTGATGTTTTGCTCTGTATGTGTTACTACTATTTTTATTTAACTTTTATTCCCCTGGGCAAATTGGCTAAATTCAAAGGAAGTTAAAATATCCATCAAGGCACTTTCCATAACTATAGACTCAATTCAGGGTTGTGAGAAGAGAGAATATCCCATGTTATTCAACTAAATTATGCCTTTGTCATTTTATGCCTTAATGCTTTAAAAAATGCATAGTGAGTAGACCAATCATTCCTTTTGTATTGTATAGCCAACATGTTCAAGGTGAAAATATTCAACCCTACTTTATTGTTTTTTTATGTTTGCTAGCATAGAGAATTCAGGCATAACACTAATCTCTGATCAGACCATTTCTGATGTACTGTGTTGAGTTCAAAGAACCATAATTAAAAAAGAGATATGAAAGGCAAGATCATTTTTATAAGGTCACTTCCATTCTGAAACAGGTTGGTGAAGATATTGGAGACCAGGTCTTTGACATTGACATTGACATCGACATTGACAATCAGTGAAGTCAATAAACATTATTAAGTACCTACCATGTGTCAGACACTTTGCTAAGGGGTAGGGATACAAATAAGAAAAAGAAAGACAATCTCTGCCCTCAAGAAAAATTATGATCTAATGAAGGAAGCTAATACACAAAGAGAAAAGGAAGCTGAAAAGGGAGAGGTTGGCCCAAGCAGGAGCATGATGTTCAAGCAGAGCAACTAATGGGAAATTAAGTTAGCTGAAAAATTCTGAGTCCTCTATAAAGGGAGGTTCTGAGAGAAGTATATTGCTCTACCCTCCAGCCCTCCAATCAGAGGAGAAAGACAACTGAGGGTGCTCAGGAAGTGTTGAGTATCATTGTTGTTGTTGTTCAGTTGTGACTCACTCTCCATGACCCCATTTGGGGTTTTCTTGCCAAAGATACTAGAGCGATTTGGCATTTCCTTCTCCAGCTCATTTTACAGATGAGGAACCTGAGGCAAACAGGATTAAGTGACTTGTTCAGGGTAACAGACCTAGTAAGTGTCTGAGGTCAGATTTGAACTCAGGAAGAGGAGTCTTCCTGACTTCAGACAATCCTCAAAGCAGAACATATCTTCGCAAACACATAATTGATTCAGAGGTATATAGAATACGAGATCTTGTTTTTGTTGTTATTGTTGTTCAGTTGTTTAAGTCATGCCTGACTCTTTGTGACCCCATTTTGGGTTTTCTTGGCAAAGATAATACAGTGGTTTGCCATTTCTTTCTCCAGTTCAGTTTACCGATGAAGAAACTGAGGCAATTGGAGCTAAGTAACTTGCCCATGGTCACACAACTAGTAGATGTCTGAGATTGGATTAGCATTCATGAAGAGGAGTCTTCCTGACTCCAGGTCTGGCATTCTATTCACTGGGCCACCAACCTACTCCATGGAAAGAGAACCGAACTTATAATCAGAAGATCCACATTCTAATCTATATTCTATCAATTATTGTCTGTGTGACCTTAGACAAATCACTCAACCTCTCTGGACTTCAATTTTCTCATCTGTAAAATAAGGGAGTTGAACTAGAAGACCTTTAAGGTCTCCTCTATATCTCAGTCTCTAATCCAGTTAGATTTGATAGAGGGCATCCCCCATAAAACTTGCAAACACCTTTCATGAGCATATACTGGCCCATTTAATGTCTTAATTGATATTGATAGAATATTGTTTAATGAAATTATCTCTGTGTTTGTCTCTATTAAGGAATCTTGTTTAAGCTTATGTATAGGCTTTACATCAGAGACATTCATGATATGAAGGACCCAATTACAATGTCTGAAATTGTCTCCCTCTCTTAGCCCACAGCCTTTATGCAGAAAACCTGAGGCAACATATATATATATATATATGTGTGTGTGTGTGTGTGTGTGTGTGTGTGTGTGTGTATGTATATATAGTATCTTCATTATATTAAAAACAATTCCCTGCTTATAGGAGCTACATTCACAATATTAGAAAATAAAGTTTCATTAAAAAGACAAGAAAGAGTACTGAAATCATAGAATGAGCAGACATTAATCCTAATTAAACATTTAAATTGTCAGAGTCTTTTGAACCTTGGAGCATATTTTGAACCTTGGAGCCAGCCATCCATCAAAGGCATCTTGCCACCTTCCCTGACATAGGTCCCCTCTTCACTCTCCATTTTCACCTCTTACCCTGGGAATACTATATAGATGAGTAGCCCAGTGGCTAGAGCACTGGACCGAGTGTCATAAAGACTTGAGTTCATATGCCCAAAGGGCTATGAAATTGTGTATACATTTTGACCCAGCAATACCACTTCTAGGTCTGTATTCCAAAGAGATCATAAAAATGGGAAAAAGGACCCACATGTACAAAAATATTTATAACAGTTCTTTTTTGTGGTGGCCAAGAATAGGAAGTTGAGGGGATGCCCATCAGTTGGGGAATGGCTGAACAAGTTGTGGTATATGAATGTGATGGAATACTATTGTTCCATAAGAAACAATGAGCAGGCAGACTTCAGAAAAACCTGGAAAGACTTATATGAACTGATGCTGAGTGAAGTGAGCAGAACCAGGAGAACATTGTACACAGTAACAGCAACATTATGCAATGACAAACTTTGATAGACTTAGCTCTTCTCAGCAATTCAAGGATCTAAGACAATTCCAAAAGACTGAAATGAAAAATGCTATCCACATCCAGAAAAAGAACTATGGAGTCTGAATGCAGATATAAGCATACTATTTGCTCTCTCTCTTTTGTTGTTGTTGTTGTTTCTTCTTTTTCCTGGTTTTTCCCATTGGTACTAATTCTTCTTTACAACATACTACTGTATGTATAATACACTGTATTATAATATACTGTATTTAATATACTGTATGTATATTAAATAGATTTAATATGAATGTATATGTATAACCTATATCAGATTGCAAGGGGAGGGTGGAGGGGAGAGAGGGAGAGAAAATTTAGAACTCAAAATCTTATGGAAGTGAATCTTGAAAACTAAAAATAAATTTTTTTAAAAAGAAAGACCTGAGTCCAAATCCAGACTCAGACTCTTACTATGTATGTTACCCTGGTTAATGGCAAGTCCATTAACCTCTCATAGCCTCAGTTTTCAAATCTGTAAAATGGGGATAATAATAGTTCCTACCTCCCAGGTTGCTGTAATGATGAAATGAGATAATAATTTTAAAAGCACTTTTGAAAACTTAAAGTGCCATTTAAAGACAGCTTTTAATATTAATCAAATCAGTACTATTGTTCCTGGAAAGGAGTGGTAGTTGGCATTGATGGCTTTGCTAATCATGCTGGTGACTCCCCCAATCAGACTTAAGAGGCAGCATTGTGTAGTGGATAGTGAGCCAGACTGAGAATCAGAGAGACCTGTGTTCAAATATGACCTCAACACTAACCCCTGTGTGACTCAGAGTAAGTAATTTAGACTCTTTGTGTCTTAGTTTCCTCATATGTAAAATGAAGAAGTCTGTAAAATGATGGCCTCTAAGGTCCTTTCCAGCTCTGTATGCTCCTATACATGCCCTTCCCTGGCCACCACTTTGCTCTGTCTCTCTTATGCTCTTTTCTATTAAAATGTAAGCTTCTTGAGAGAAAGGACAGACTCATTTCTGTAGTTGTATGCCCAGCATTTGGCATATAATCAGTACTTAACAAGCCCTCTTTTTTTCATTCATTTGGATTCACTTACACTCTTGAGTATGAATGTTCCTTTGTGAAAGGTCACTGTCTTCTTTGCTCCTTACCAGGAGAGGCCCTTATTAGAGGAGAGGAGAAAAAGGACATAGGTGTCATGGCACCTTTCTCCCCTCTTCTCTGTCTCTCTCTCTTTCTCTCTCTCTGTCTTTCCATCCTTCTCCCTTTCTTTCTCTTTTTTAAAAAATCTACCTGGTGCAAGTTGTGGGTTAAAAAAAAACCCCCAACAACTCCTAAGCCCCTTTCTCCTCTTTCTTTCTCCTTTTGTATCTCTTCTAGCTCTTACTAGCTCTACCTAAAGTCAAATGGATGTGTCAGAGCAATCAAATATGTATGTTTTTTTTGAGACCTTTATCCTCGAAGGGAGGAAGCAGTAATAATTTCCATAGATGCTGTACATGGCAAGCATCTTGTTGGAGAGGGACCTTTAAGTATTTCTTTTGCATAATAATAATAATTTATATAATACGCATTTTGTGCTGGGCACTGTCCTAAGTACTTTTATTATCATATTTCATCCCAACAATCTTGAGAGGTAGATGCTATTATTACTCTCATTTTATAGATGAAGAAACTGAAGCAAACAGAGGTTAACTGACTTACTCAGTGTTGAACAGCTAGTAAGTGTAAAAGACTAGATTTGAACACGGATCTTTTTGACTCCAGGCCACTGCTGCATTCACTGTGCCACCCGGGTCAACTGCATATATGTGTGTATATGTATATACATACATATATACATGCGTGTAAAATATATACATATGTGAACATACATATATTCGTATATACACATATCTATACATATACACATGTGTATATATGTATATATTTGTTATTTAACAAATAATAAATACAGTAAGGGCTCCAGGCCTGGGGTCAGGAAGATCTAAATTCAAATCTGACCTCAGACGCTTTTTATCTGTGTGACCCTGGACAAATCACTTAACACTGCCTCAGTCTCCTCATCTGCAGAATGAACTGGAGAAGGAAATGGCAAAGCACTGCAGTATTTTGCCAAGAAAACCCAAAGTGAGATCAAGAAGAACTGAACACAACTGAAACAGCTGAACAGCAACAAAAAATCACAACAAAATCTTTTATTCTATATACCTCTTAGTCAATTATGTGTTTTTGAAGATGTGTTCTGCTTTAAGGATTGTCTGCAAAAGCTTGCCCATTCCCTTTACTTATTTTCATCATAGTTCCCTTTAATGAATCAACAGATTATTTTCATAAAGACTTTATAAAAATTAAATTGGAGCCATAGGTTTCTATGGTTATTAGTTGCTTTTGGGGAACAACAATTATATTTGTGATCTTTCCTATAATTCTGGAATATTCTTGTCTTTGGAGTATATTGTGTAATAATCCCTAAATATTTTAAAAAATTATGTCACCACCAGCATGAATTTCTTTCTATGTGTATTAAGCCTAATCACTCTTGCTGATTTCATTTACTTGAGTGCCATTTTCACTTCTTCATATGGCACAACAGGTACTTGAGTGTTAGAGATACAGCTTCAGTGGTTCCATTGGCAACAATGATGAGAACAGTTCACTATAGAAATGCTGGCAAAAGTATTCCATTTTACATTCATTTGTTATCCCCTTTCCTGGTTCATCCTTGAGATAATATGACTTAGTTGGGTCTCATGCCAAGTTTTCTGCAGACTCATTTTCAACCACCCTGATTTTTTGTTCTTGTAGAGTGATACTACTCAACACTTTTCCAAAATCTTTCTAACAATTTCCCCAAATCCTCCTTTGTAATGTTTCACCAATGAGTTTGTATTTCAAAGAGTTACCTAGAGAAGTTATGTAAAATTCAAATAGAAACAGAGCCACTATTCCAAACATAAGGATCTCTGAAGCCTGCATATTGATTTAGTTTTAAAACATAATGTTTTCTATGTTTTATTGTGTTTTTATTTATTTTGTTTAATATTTCCTTATTATATTTTAATCTGGTCCCACAGCACTATAGAGTGTTGAGTGTATTACACCTTTGGCCTAGAGCAACATGAGATTTAATGACTTGCTCGAGGTTATGCACCCAGTATGTGTCAGAAACAAGACATGAAACTAGGTCTTCCTGGTTCTGAGAGCACCTCTTTCTCTATTACTCCATGCTGTCTCTGTTTTTTTAAATAGTCTAGTGAAATCATGGGCATCTCCATGCCTGCAGAATCTCTGGCACACAGCTGCTCCATCTTTCCTCCTGGCACCCCCAGAGTCTAGCAGTCATTTTATGTAACACAAATATGTTTTATTCAATAAGAGCAAGTCCTTGGCTAAAGTTCTCTTCTGATACCTCATCATGCTATGAAGGCATGCTTGAAGCACAAGGCAGACCCTCTCAAACTGGGACATTTTTCAGCATTTGGGCCTCTTTCCTTTCTTTAGTTGCATAACTCTTGATCATTCTTCAAAGCCTAATTGAAATATCAGCATTTCCAGAGAGATTTCATTGACCCTCCTCAAGTCAGAAGGACCTTCTCCCTCTCTGAGAACTTTTCTTCAGGTCTCTCCAAAAGCACTTATGTCATACTATATTTTATAGTTGGCCAAGAGGTAGCATTGTGTGGTAGACAAAGAGGCCAACCTCTGAGAAAGAATGTCCTACATCGGCCCTGAAGTCAGGAGGACCTGAGTTCAAATTCGGCCTTGGACCAAACACTTGACACTTACTAGCTGTGTGACCCTGGGCAAGTCACTTAACCCCAATTGCCTAAAAAAAAAAAAAAAAGAATGTCCTAGATGCTAGGCTCACCTCTGATGAATACTGGCTGTGTGTGTGAGACATTTATCCTCTCAAATGCCCTTGAGATTCTCTAAGACTAGAAGTTGAAGAGCATGTGTTGATCTATATTGACAGATAGTGTCCAGATGATATCATAGGTCAATCAGTCAATAAATGTGTGTATATATGTGTATACATGTGTGCAAATATGTATGTGTATACATACATATATACGTGTGTGTGTGTGTGTATGTGTAAAATATTTTTTAGACTCGGTTTATTAGTTCATTGATATAATGAACTTCCAGTAAGGAAACTCTACCAATGCAGGCAACTTATGAGTTGGTTATATATTACAAATTCTATATTGAACTGAACTGAACTGAATTGAATTAAGAAACCTTGCCTAGGATCAAAGAGGAGCAGATAGGGATTCAGGCATGCAAGTTATTAACATTTAAAATCTTAGAGAGTTGTTTGACACATAGATAGAGTTAAGTGATTTACAGAGTGTCATACAAGTCAATATGTATTAGAGGCAGAACTTGAACCCAGATCATCCTGACTCCAAGGTCAACTTCCTACCTGCTACAATGTACCATCTCTCAGTAGTAGTAATGCCTTATGAACTAACTGAATGAACTGAGGATATTTAGCCTGAAGAAGATACTGAAGGAATGTGATAACTGTCTTCAAGGGCTCTCACAAAGAAGTAGGATTAGACTTTTTTTTTTTCTTGCCACAGATTTCACAACTAGGAACAGTTGGTGGAAGTTATGGAGAAATTCATTTAAGCTTCCTATAAAGAAAATCTTTCCAACTTACTGTTTTGGAGTAGAATGGTTTGCACATGAGTTAGTGAGCTTCCCTTCACTGGTGGTCTTCAAGCAGAGGGTATATAATCACTTGTCAGAAATCTCAAAGAGGGGATTCTTGGGTAAACACAATTTGGAGTAGATGGATGCTGAAGTGACTTTCACTCTGAGATAAGGATATCTTTGCAGCAAACTTGTAAGTAAGTAGGATACTTATTATCATCAATCATCTTTTTTGGTATTTTTTTTTTACTTTAAAATACAAAATAATAAAAAAAAAACATTGCCATATACGCGATAGACCATAAGAGAAGATTCAATATAGAACCACAAGTTTACATTTCAAGACAACTTATATAGTAAATACTACACATTGTTTTCAAAGCTGCCCAGCTTTTCTTTCCTTCCTTGTTGGTTTTGTTCTCTGCTTTGCACTTTTGACTTTATTTATTTCCATATTTTCCCCAATATTTATTCCCATTCCCTGCCCCCAAAGAAGGCTACAATTAAGCATGTATATATCCATATGTATCAATAAACATATATATATATACATATGTACATTTACACTGATACATATATATGTAAAACTGTACTGTGCTTATTTCCTGTCATTTATTTCTCTGAAAGTAGATAATATCTTCCTTTGTAAGTCCAAGTCTTTCCATGTTTTTTTAAATCACAGCATTCCTACACCACAGCAATAGTCCAACCCAATCACATCCTGAGAGATTGTTTACGAAAGTTTTTTCTTAATTTTTTTTTTGCATTCCTTCTGTTCTTGGCTATATAGATTTTATTTGCACAAGAAAATTTTAATTTAAAATAATTGAAATTATTCTTTTTACACTTAAACAATGCTCTCACCTTATAATATAGTTTAAGGTCTGATACTGCTAAATTTTAAAACTTTAATAATTTAATAAATACTTTCTTTACATCTTTATTCCCTGGTTTCTTTGGAATTTCTGATCTTTTATTCTTCCAGATGAACTTTGTCATTATTTTTTCCAACTCAGTAAAATAAATTTTTAGTAATTTAATTAAGATGACATTGAACAAATGGATTAGTTAGGTAAAATTGTCATTTTTTATTATATTGGCTTTACTTACCCATGAACAATAAATAGTACTCCAATTATTTAGATCTGAGTTTATTTGTATAAAATGTTTTATGTTTACATAGTTCCTGTGTCTGTTTTGGCAAGTTTACATTCAGGTATTTTATACTGTCTAGGTATTTTAAATGATCTAAAACTATGTTGAGTAATATTGCCGACACATATTGTAGTTTCTCTATTTTTCATTTTTGATTAAGTCTATTTTAGCTTTAACGTTTTCTGAGATCATGATTACTATCCCTGCTTTTTTTTACATACTAAATTCTACTCCTGCTCTTTATTTTATCTTTGTGTGTGTCTCTCATTTTTATAATGTTTCCTGAAAACAACATGTTGTTGAATGCAAAATTTTAATTCACTATCTATTTCCATTTTATGGGTAAATGGATCCCACTCACATTCTAAGCTATGATTACTTGTTTTGTATTTTCCTCCTTCTTGCTTTTCCTCACTATCCTTCTCACCCTATTTACCTTATCCCTTCTCACTCCTCTGCTTTACTTCTACCCACTACCTTGCCCTCCTATTCCTTAACCTACCCACCACTCTAATAGCCCTTCCCTTATCCTTTCTCCCCACCCTATCCCCTTGAGCTCTTATTTCTTTCCAAATAGGAGACCCTTTCCCAATGAGAGTAAGGTTCCAGCACTACTTGCCCTCCCAACTACTAACTTCTTATTTATCAATTTTCCCCTTTATGCCTCATTTATATGAGATAATTACTCTTACTTATATCTCCCTACATAGTTTTTTTTAGAATCATCCCATCATACTCAGCTCAGCCCATGCTTTTCTTTCAAACTACCCAAATAATGATGACAATAATAAAAATAGTGCTATTTTTTCACATATGCAAGTAAACAGGTTGATCTTATTGAGTTCCTTATACTTGGTCTTTAATGTTTACCTTATATTTCTCCTGGAAGTTATATATCAAGTTTTCCCTGAAGTTCTGGGTTTTTTTTTTGTCACAAAAGCTAAGTCTTTGAGTTCATTAAGCGTACATTTTTTTTCATTCAGGATTATACTTAATTTTGCTGAGTAAGCTACCCTTGGTTGTAACCCTAGCTCTTTTGCTCTACAGAGTATAGTATTCCAAGACCCTTGGTCTTTCAACATAGTAGCTGCTAGGTCTTGTGTAATCTTCATAATAGCTCCATGATATTTAATTTTTTTCTTATTGCTTCCAGTATTTTCTTCTTAAACTGAAAGCTTTGAAACTTAGCTATGATATTCCTGTAGATTTTCATCCTGGGATCTCTTTCAGGTGGTGATTGGTAGATTTTTTTCTATTTCTGCTTTGTCTTCTTGTTTTACAATTTCAGGGCAATACTCCTTGATAATGTCTTATAATATGGTATCACGATTCTTTTTTAATTTTCAGGTAGTCTGACTTTTTATTTTATTTTCCTCAACCTGTTTTCCAGATCAGTTGTTTTCCTGAGGAGATGCTTCACTTTCTCTTCTATTTTTTTCATTATTTTTATTTTGTTTTATGATTTCTTGGTGTTTTAGAACATCATTAGCTTCTCCTTGCTCAAATTATTTTCTTTCTTAAGTTTTTGATTCTCTATTTCAAGTTGGTTGACTTTGTTTTCATAATTTTCTTGAATTGCTCTTATTTTTTTTTCTAATTTTTCCTCAATCTTATTTAATTTTTAAGTTCTTCCAAGAAGTCTTTTTGTGCTTGGGACCATTTGATGTTTCTCATTGAAGAAAGAGGGACACTTTATTTTTTTAGCTCCATTATCTTTTTCTAAATATGAACCCAGATCTTCTGTATTCCCATAGTAACTATCTATGATTTGGTTCTTCCTCCTTTGCTTACTCATTTTTATTTATTAATTTTTTGTTTTATTTTGTTTTCAGTAGCTATTAGTGCAATCAAGTTGTAGTCTCAAGGTATGGGGAATGATGCCCCGAGCCTCAGGTCCCTCTTACTGTTATTTTCTGAGGTCTCTCTCAGGGCCCAAACTTGAGCTCTCCTTTCCACTCCTAAGCCACATCTAGGGCCCTCAGCCCCACTGTTCTGCAAAAGAGATTGCTCCCTGCAGTCCCTCTGGTGGCTGCAAACTGTCCTCTCTGTCCAGGATCTGAAACCAGAGACTCTGCTCTCTCACAAGTACCCACAGTCAACAGCATCCCTGCCCCTCACTATTGCATTCACTAGGGGTGTGCTAGGTCCTTCTCTCCTCCCCCCCAACAATGGAAGGCCACCTCAGGACCTGTCTAGTTAGCACAGCTATGCTTGACATCCCTTGACAGTGGAAGGTCCTTTAATCTTTTTCTCCTTAGCAGTCAGACCCCCACACTGTCTGTGAGACAATTACTTCTAAGGCTGAGGCTGCCTCTCAAAACAGCTGCCTCAAGGGCTTGTTGCTTGTTGATTCTGCAGAGTCAGCCAAGAGATGTTTGAACTTCACTCAGGCCTAACCTCCGGTCTTTCTTGAGTTCTTCTCAAATTGTCTTAGGAAGACAATGACTTTGCCCCACATCTATTTCTGCTGCTCTGAGGTGATATTTTGTCTTTTTTTTGTGAAGGAAATTTGGAGAACTGGAAGTTTTCTGATCCATTCTGCTATCTTCCCAGAATTCTCTCCCATCCTTTTTTTCCCCTTACAAATAAGGAAACACGCTCAGAGAGAGTAAATGACTTGAAAAAGCTAAGACATCAGCCTAATTTTTCTTACTCCTATTCTCACATCCTTTCCATTGCATGATATTGCCTCCTTTTAATAAACTTTTTGGGACTCTTTTTTATGAACAGGGCTTTTAATAAATTGTTATTTTCATAGGTGTGCATTGAAGATATGCTAGATACATCAGCCCACCTATTTGATACTTATTTCCCATGAAAGGAAGGGGAGGACCAATTGTAATGCTTGCTGTAGGGTATGAGGTTCTACCTGGAACACCCTCTAGCTAAGTCTCAAAAATAGTTTGCCATTTATTGATGGTTCATGTAAGGTAATTCATGTCAACTCTTGGTGTTCAATTGAAGAAACATTTTCTTACTCAAATTACCTTTGTTACCTGGCAGAACTTTTTCTAGATCATATCTGCCCAGGGTGGGCCTGCATCAGCTATATTTAAAATGGATGACAGTTGAAAGAGACACCAAACTTACTAATGATGACACACTTTCTACTTTTTACCACTTTTTAACTATTAAAGATCTGTATGTGTCATTTATTTTCCTAATAAACCTACAAGTTTATAGGATGATTTACATAAAGGAAACTAGCCTATGTGGTTTTATAGACAGAACACTGGATTGGGAGTCACTTGATCTTGGCTCAAGTCCTGAGGAGAAGCATGGCTAGTAGTAGAGAAAGGGCTGGATTTGGAGTTAGAAGATTTGGCTTCAATCCTGGCTTAGCCATTTATACCTGTGTGACTTTAAATAAGTCACTTCAAATTCTTTGGGTTTCAGATTTTGCATCTTTAAAATGAGGGGTTTGGAATAAGCCAGAGGTTCTTAACCTTTATGAGGAACCTTAGAATAATGTTGTCAAATGCGTAAGGTAAAATACGTAAGATTTCAAATGAAATCAATTATTCTACAATATATTTATCAAAATATTTTAAAAATTAAGTTCATGGACTCCAGATAAAAAACCTTCTGTACTAGGTAATCCTTAAGGTCCTTTACACCATTAAATCATTGATTCCATGTGATCTCATGATCTAACTATACCATTTATTTACTGTGTGACCTTTGACAAGTCACTCTCTGAACTTTGCTTTCCCCTCATGACTATTAGGAGGATCAAATGTATTTCTACAGGTTTATTATTTACTAACCTGCATGAATGCATTATAAACCTATTAAATCTATAGCACAACATAAATAAGAACCATTATTATTGTTTTCTTGGTTAACCTCACCCTAGACATTCTGTCTGAGGTGGTATAGGTCATCATTTCATGTGATCTGTGTCATGACTTTCTGAGAAATGTACTTGACAAAAACATTTTGACTTTCTGTCTTTTTTCACGTGTTGGTCAATTTAATGAAACAACTACAACTTAAATGGAATTATAAGAGCCTTTTTCAACCTGGCCAAAACAGCTTGTGAAGCAATATGCTTTAAAGATGATGACTCCCATATTAGTCTGTACAGTAGGGCAAGTGTCTTACCTTCATCCATTTTTTACCTCAAAGATAGATACCACCTGAAATCAGAAAGATGATTCTCTTTTTCAACTACCCTGCTTTAGCTTATAAAAAGCATCTCTTTTTAAAATGAAAAAGTTATACAGTTGCCTATCCCCTCACCTCTTTTTAAGGTATTTTAGTGCCCATAAATTGACATTGTTACATTTCTCAAAGCAGTCTAGGGACTGCTAGAATAAACCCACTCAGTGTATGCAGAAGGATTTCTGAAGAGGCAATGGCTTTCAATATAAGGTTTCACTTGGAGACGTATGGATGGAAAAGCAGGATTAAGACCATTCATTATACTGTAGTGTTTCTCTACTTGGAACTTTCCACCCCCACCCTCTATGCCATCCAATATGTTCTTGGGACTGATCCTCATTATAACATACTCAACAAGTTGTCATTCATACTTTATATGATGACCTCTCAGGACTGGGAACTCACCAGATCTTGAGACAACCCTTTCCATTTTTGTACAGTTGTAAATCTTAGAATGTTTTTCTTTATATTGAACAGAATTCTACCATATGTTTTACTTTTTGCTCCTACTTGTATCCCTTAAGATCAATAACATCAATTCTAACCTGTCTTCCACATAGCCCCTTAAAAACTTGAAAACTCTTATACTTACCCATCCTGAATCTTCTCTTCTTCAATTTAAAAATTTTCCAGTTCCTCCAGTTGATTTTTCTTTGTCATGATCTGCATTTTCAGTAACCTAGTCTCTCTCTTCCATACTTGCTCTGGAACTTTGTTTATGTCTTTCAGAAAATGTGTGGGAGTCATCTCCAATTATCCTGACCAAAACTCACCACTGGACCCAGATGGCTCTCGAGAAGATAGTGAGGCTGGTGACTTTGCACAGCCTTCCCTCACTGAAATCCAATTCACTTGCAAGTCATGGCATCATCTTCCTAATGTCATTTTCAAAGAGGATGAAGGACAAACAACAATACTAAAATGTGATGTCTAGAACTGAACACAATACTTTAGATGGAATGGACCAGTCCTCTAGGTTTGAAACAGAAGAAAGGCTAATCTAGGAATTTTGGTCACCATTCATTTATTAAGTACCCATTATGTGCCAGGGACCTGGTGGTCAGAGTTTAAAGGATAATACTTGAGTTAGAGTTTAGGCAGATATGAGGAAAGCAGTTCTAAAGAAAGGGGAATAAGAGGGTTCCCAAAGGGACCTTGCCCCTCCATAGACCAAAATCAAGTTTAGTTTCTCTTTCAACTATCATCCATTTTGATGATCATCCATGGCTGATGCAGGCCCACCCTGGACAGATATGATCTAGAAAAAGTTTTGCCAGGTTAGAAAGATAATTTGAGTAAGAAAATATTTCTTAAATTGAACATCAAGAATTTGACATGAATTACCTTACACGAATTATCAATAAATGGCAAACTATTTTTGAGACTTAACTAGAGGGTGTTCCAGGTAGACCTTCATACCCTGTAGCAAGGAAGTCTCAAGGAGTCTCACCTCAGAATAAAGGGTAAAAAGTAATGGTGAATTATCAAGAATGGACAATGATTGTTCTGCATCGGTCATCTGTATTGGCTATGTAACCAATAGGTGCTGCTGAGCAGCAGATTACTGAGGAACACTTTCCTCCATCTCCTGCCCTTATAGGAATAAGAAGGGCTGAATCCTCCCAGACCAACATAACTTCTCCCACTGGCTAAGCTTTGAGTAAAGTCTTGCCTTTGGCCACTGCCCTTTCCTTTTCACAACACTCCCTGAAAACATTGGTCTTCCCTTACACCAGAGGGAGAGGGGAAGGGAAAGAGAGAGGTGTGGAGATAGCCCAGCCCAGGTTAAATCATCCCAACTTGCTTCAGATAAAGAAATAAGCTTTTCTCTGAAAATTTAGGATGTGTAAAATAAAGATGACTAATTTTTTTTAAATCACAAAAGTTCAGAATCTCCAGATCAGAGTGACTTCAGGTCACCACAGCATAATTGAAGATCTCCAACCTGCTAAATTCTGGGTATCAAAATAGTCATTAGTCTCTTTTCCTCCCACTCCCCAACCTACCCACACTCCCTATATGCCAAGATATGCACCCAGAACATAATTAAGATTGGATCTTAATTTTAAGAGCAAGCACATTTTAAAATACTATCCAAACAGCAAGAAAGCAATTTAATAGAACATAAAACATTTAGGAGTAACAAAGCCTCCCAAGCAGCATCAAGCAGAGAGAGAAAAAAAAGTAAAGAAATTCACCAGGTTTCAGCAGCCTCCCAGGGTAAACACAGTCTATCAGTTCCCAAGTAAATCCTTTCCACTAGGTGAGCGTGGATCAAGGGAAGGCTGCAGATGCTCAATGCTGTTGGTTAATCTCTATGTTTAGCATCCTCCATTTCTGCTTCAGCTACTACTTTGACTATTGCTACAGTGCCATCTACTCCTTTCACAGTCTTGTTCCAATGCTTGTAGCAGAACAGTTCTGTCTGGTCTAGTCTAAACCAAGTTCTGTATCTTTATGGACTAAAAAGACTACACTATCTCCTCAACACTCTGGACTGCTTTCCATAAGGGTCTATATAAACATTTCTGGAGAGTCCCTCTGCCTGCTGAGATCTATCTCCAAGAAACCACTTCAGTTGTATTGCAGTAGGCATAGTGAAGGAGTGATATCATCATAAAAATGATAGAGGCCACAGTAGAAATTTCGGGGTTATGATCTTTGGAAGAGAAATATTCCATCATGCTTTTTTTTTGGCACACATATTGTAGCAGTAGAAATATGCAGAAAGAAAAGTAGCAGCAAGTACCTATTTGGGGAAGGCTGTTTGGAGACTACCCTTGCCTACTGAGTCTCAACAGTGGTAACATGGAAGTTCAGATCATTCAAAGAGCATGTTCTGTCTGGACACAAGGTTTCCACCCACCTGTTGTTTGCCTTTCAAGTCTAGGAGCATTATTTCTATTGGGGCATAGGGGCAAAATATTGCAGGTACACAGAGAAGAAAACATAAGGGAATTTGAGGATGGTTACCAACTGGGGAAATCAAAGAAGTCTTCACCAAGAAGTTGGTACTAGAAGTTGGAACTTGGAAAAAACAGAATGATTCTGAGAGGTGAAGATGAAGAGGCAAAACATTGTAGGGACAGGGTCCAGATTCTGTAATTGGCCAGAGGAAGTAGCTATAGATTTCAAATTTGATTGGAAAATATTGTTTATGAAAAGGAATAATAAATATCTGGAAAGTTGGGTTGGTGTGAGATTTAAGCTTTTTTTAAAAAAATATGTTTATTTCATTAAATATTTCTGAAATACATTAAAAATTTTTAACATTCATTTAAAAAAATTATGAGTTCCAAATTTTCTCTCCCTCATCCACCCCTGCCCCACCCCTTGAAAAGACAAGCAATATAATATTGATTATATATTTGAAGTCACGCAAAGAATATTTCCATGTTAGTCATGTTGTAAAAGAAAAGACACACACACACACACACACACACACACACACAGAGACATAAACATACAACATCAAAAACCAAGTGAAAAAAGTTGCTTCAGTCTGCACTCTGAGTTCATCAGTTCTCTTTTTGGAGGTGGATAGCATTTTTCATCATGGCTTTCTTGCAATTGTCTTGAATCACTGTCTTGATCAGAGTAGCTAAGTCTTTCATAGTTGCTCATCCTTATAATACTGCTGTTACTGTGTATGATGCTTTCCTGGTACTGCTCACTTCACTTTGCATCAGTTCATATAAAACTTCCTAGGTTTTTCTGAAACCATCCTGATCATCATTTCTTATAGACACAATAGCATTCTGTAACAATCATATACCACAACTTGTTTAGTAGTTCCCTAATAGATGGGCATCCCCCCAATTTCCAATTCTTTGTCACCACAAAAAGTTGCTATAGTTTTCCCTTTTCTTTGGTCCACTTGGGATACAGACCTAGGAGTGGTATTGATGGGTCAAAGGGCATGCAGAGTGTAGTTCCAAATTGTTCTCCAGAATGATTAGATCAGTTCACAACTCCACCAATATTACATATGTGTCCCAATTTTCCCACATCTCCTCAAGCATTTATTATCTCAGAGTTGCTTTAATGTGCATTTCTCTAATCTGTAGTGATTTAGAGCATTTTTATGTGCCTATCCATAGCTTTGATTTATTCTTCTGAAAACAGTCCATTTATATCCTTTGACCATTTATCAATTGATCTTATTTTTATAAATCTGGCTCAATTCTCTGTATATTTGAGAAAATAGGCCTTTATCAGAGAAACTCACTATAATTTTTTCCCTTAGTTTCTTGCTTTCCATTTAATTTTTGCTGTATTAGTTTTGTTTGTGCAAAACCTTTTTAATTTTATGTAATTAAAATTATCATTTTATTTCCCATCATGCTCTCTATCTTTTGTTTAATCATAAACTCTTCCCTTATCCATAGATGTGACTGATGAATTTTTCCATTCTTTCCTAATTTACTTATGATACTTTGATCATGCCTAAATAATTCATCCATTTTAATTTTATTTTGGTATACAGTGTGAGATGTTGGTCTATACCTAGTTTCTGCCAAAATGTTTTCCAGTTTTTCTAGCAGTGTTTGTCAAATATCGAGTTCTTATTCCAAGAGCTTGGATCTTTAGGTTTATCAAACACAAGGTTACTATGGTCATTTACTACTGTGCATTGTGTACCTAATCTACTCCACTGATCCACCACTCTATTTCTTAGCCAGTACCAGATGTTTTGATGATTACTACTTTATAATATAGTTTGAAATCTGGCATTCCTAGGCTGCCTTCCTTCACATTTTTCCCCATTGATTCCCTTGATAGTTCTGACCTTTTGCTCTTCTAGATTAATTTTATTATTTTTTTCTAGCTTTATAAAATAATTTTTGGTAGTTTGATTGTTATAGCAATGAATACATAAATTAATTTAGGTAGAATTATCATTTTTATTTTATTGACTTGGCCTGTCCATGAACAATTAGTATTCTTCCAATTGCTTAGATCTGATTTTATTTGTGTGAAAACTGTTTTGTAATTGGGCTCTTATATCTCCTGGGTTTGTCTTGGCAGATAGACTCCTAAGTATGTTATATTGTCTACCACTATTTTAAATGGTATTTCTCTTTCTATCTCTTCCTGCTAGGTTTTGTTGGTAACATATGGAAATGCTGATGATCTATATGGGTTTATTTTATATTTTGTAACTTTGCTAAAGTTGTCAAATATTTCAACTAGCTTTTTAGTTGATTCTCTAGGATTCTTTAAGTATGCTGCCATATCATCTGCACACAGTGACAGTTTTGTTTCCTCATGGTCTATTCTGATTCCTTCATTTTTTTTTCTCTTTTTGCTGTAGCTAGCATTCTAGTGCAATATGAATAATAGTGGTAATAATGGGCAGTCTTGCTTCACTGCTGATCTTTTTGGGAAGGCCTTTAGCTTTTCCCCATTACAGATAATACTTGATGATGGTTTTAAAAAAGCTACATTTATTATTTTTCTCTCTAGTGTTTTTAATAGGAATAGGTATTGTATTTTGTAAAAAAAAATATTTTCTGCATATTGAGATAATCCGATGATTTCTGTTGGTTTTGTTATTGATATGGTCAATTGGGCTGATAATTTTCTTTATATCAAACCAGCCCTGCATTCCTGATATAATTCTCACCTGATCATAGTGTATGATCTTTGTGATATATTGCTGTAATCTTCTTGCTAGTATTTTATTTAAAATTTTTTTCATCCATATTTGTTACAGAAAATAGTCTATAGTTTTTTCTTTCTCTCTTTTATCTCTTTCTGATTTAGGTATCAGCACTATATTTGTATCATAAAAGAAATATGGAAGGACTCCTGCTTTACCTATTTTTCCAAATAGTTTATATAGTATTGGAATTAATTGTTCTTTAATTGTTTGGTAGAATTAATTTGTGAACCCATCTGGCCCTGGGGATTTTTCCTTAGGGAATTCATTGATGTCTTATTCAATTTGTTTTTCTAAAATGGAGTTATTTATTCTCTTTCATCTTCTGTTAATCTGAGCAATTTATATTATTTGTAAATATTTATCCATTTTTCTTAGATTGTCAGATTTCCTAGCATATAATTGGGCAAAATAGCTCCTAAAATTGTTTTAATTTTCTCTTCATTTGTAGTGAATTCACCCTTGTCATCTCTAATAGTAGCAATTTGGTTTTCTTCTTTCTTTTTTTAAATCAAATTAGCCAATAGTTTATTTTTTTCCATAAATCTAGCTTTTAGTTTTATTTATTAACTTAATAGTTTTCTTACTTTTAATTTTATTAATTTCCCTTTTGATTTTTTGTTCCAAATTTTCTGACTCAAGTCTAAATCTCATTCACCAATCACGGGGCCTTATATTCATTCATGAATGTATGAGAACTTAGTTTCCAAAATTACTTGTGCCATTATACCTAAGGAAATGCCCCCATAATGTCATTTGCCTTTCATTTGGGATAATGAGTTATAGTCCCCATCCACCAAAAACAACAACAACCAAAAAAAAAAGACAAATAAAAAAAAAACCACACACATTTCAATCTTTAGAAAAGGACTTAAGTACAATAATTAATTTTTTAAAAACTGTATACACTTCACTACATTCAAATTAAGGCCTTTGAATGAGAGATGATAGTTCCAACTCAATTAAGCCATTCTTTTTACACTCCATTTGTGGAAGCCCTGTGGGATTTGGAGTCATTTGTGTACTAGGGTTTAAATCTATGGGGAGGGAGAAGCATTCACAGGTTTATTACCAAAGAGTTTTATTCGCCTATTCTCCTTTCCCTCCAATCCTACCTAATAGTCCTGACCTCTAATAAACATCATAAGGTTCAAATCTCATGGTTCTTTGTTATATGACCTGGAAAGAGAGAGAAAAGAGAGGAAGAATGGAAGCAAGAAGTGTCATAATTGACGTGGTGGAGGAAGGATCCAGATCCATAGCTTCTTCATAGATGGGTACCTAACCTGAAACTTACTCGTGGAAAGTTGCTTTGAGGACTCTGAAAACATAAGTAAATTGCCCGTAATCAAATAATCGAAACAGCACTAGAGGTCTTTCTGATGTTGAGATCACTACATCAGACTGCCTTTTAGATTCATCAGTAATGAAATTAATACCAAGCTAATGTTTTGTTTTTCTTACCTCACTGAGGAAACTCTGATTCACTAGGTCAGCTTTGTTTTCAAACTAATTTGGCCAGAGAGCACGTTGAGTTTGAAATACATTGACAGAAGCCATAAATACTCATGGGAGAAGTCTGGGGAGTCTTCAGGTATGGAATTCTCTTCCTCCCAAGCCTCCTCTCTGAAAGAGGAGGCCACAGAAAAAAAATTCTACGTGTATAAGTATTTTTAAGAATGCAGTTTCAGAAATAATATTTTTTCAAAAAAATGTGTTCCTAGCATCAACATTTCCTCAAGGAAAGAACTGTAGAGCTCTGTGAAATACAGTTTGGGAAACACTGCTCTATGTCATGAATGTAGGACTGGGGATGGGAGACCTGAGTTTGAGTTACAGTTCTGTCACTTATAAGCCAAATGACCTTGATCAAGTTACTTAATGGTTATTGAGCCTCAGTTGGACCAGATCAAGAGTTCTTTACACGTGGTCTGGGAACTTTAAAAAATATATTTTGTTAATTACATTTTAATAAAAATGGTTTGCTTTGTAATCCTATGCATTTTATTTTATTAATTTAAAAATATTATTCTGAGAAAAGGTTTCACAGGCTTTAACAGACTGCCAATGGAGTCCATAACACAAAAAAAGGTTAAGATCCCATGGCTAGATGATCTTTAAGGCCCTTTCCTGTTCTGACATACTAAGATTCATTTAGTAGCCTAATAGTCCAAAAGACTCTCAGGCTTTTCTCCTAGTTCTGTATTATATTAACTCATGGCATGTATATTTCTTTCTAGAATTTTATTGTGAGTACTAGAAGCCTCTTTGGAATAGAACTTTGATTGTTCAGTCTTTTATGTTGTTGCTTTATGAAGGTGTTAAAAATGCCCCTTTAAAAGCCACGACTGGCAAATTGTTTAGTTAAATTGTGCGTGGCAGGCTCCTATGAATTCTTCGCACCCATTACAGTTTCCCTGTAATGTGCCATCATCCTTGAGAGATTACACTTTAGATACTTGAAGTGTTTATCCAGAATGATGCAGCCCGATTATATGGTCCACTTGGAAGCAAACATCCCCAGCAGCAACATACCCAGTCTGTGATCAAATACATAGGGAGATATGCTGATTGTAACATCCCCTTCATTTCCACATAATAACAGTAAATGTTTAAGGGGCTGCTAAACAATAAAAAGGCTCTTTTCAAATGAAGCCCATTTTCTTGAATGTTGTGATTGGATGGTTGGATTATAGCTATTACATTTTATAAATGGGAAGACCAAATATTGCTGTGGGGCAGTTAAAGTCAATAGAATATTTTAGGGGCAGAGACCTAAGACTTGGTGACTGAAAGGAAGAATATCACAAAACATATAATGGCATTTTGGACTTCTCTTAAAAGCGTACGGAGCCTCTGAGAATGAGGGGAACAAGGGAACATTTTGAGAGGCTCTTTCTTGATTTCTTGGATGAACCTAATGAAAATATCAAAATCCATCACACACAAATATCATTATCCTGAAGCCATCTTTATCACTGTTTAGTTCTGAGCTCTAAGAAGACTTCCTTTGCTATTTCCTTAATTAGTAATTTTATTGCAAATCCATATAGGAAAATTAGAGCTTAGGAGGCTCCCTCTCCTAATGAAGATCATCAACTGTGTTCCACAATTTGCAGTGTTAGAAAGCTACCTGGACCACTGAGAAATTTAGTAATTTACTGAAGGTAACATAGCCATGATGTGTCAAAGACAGGACTTAAAACATAGGTTTTCCTGATGTAGATGCCCTTCCTCTGGCCACTATGCCATACTTCCTCTCTGCATGTTTATATTCCTCTAATTAGTATCTATGGGAAGGTTTTTATGTTCTTGTCTTTAACTAATATCCAAAGGTATCAGAAATGAATGCAATTAGCTGACATTAGGAATTTGTGAGCTCTAGCAACCCTATCTTGAACTTCAACTTCATGAAAGGGCAGTTTTTGTATTATGTGTGGTATGGTAGAAAGAACAATAGATTTTAGAGAGAAGAAATCTGGGTAGGTTAAAATTCTGACCTTGACATTTGTTATAGGTGTGACTTTGGTAGAGTCATAGATGGCTCCTAGTTAGATTTATAGATGACAGAAAGTGGATGTAGCTATCATTTTGTGTTGGAAATAGGATCCAAAGAGGTTTAGAATGGTTGAGAAAATATAAAATGTCAATTAATTGATATGGGAAAAGTCTTAGTCTTGAATTTAATTTAATTATAGGGACAAAATGAGGAAGGCAATAGTTCATATTTAAAAACTTTGCATACAATTAAAGACATCCCATTTTGATCAGGACATTGACTGAGAAAATTCGTGCAAGTATGTAATTACGATAGGGAGGACTGGATTCCATGTCAAAGGAGAATCAGTAGAAGAAACTGGGAGGGGGCCATTGCCTGTGAAGAAAGGTTTCAAGGAGGTAGAAATGAGAACTATTTTCAAGTATTTGTCCTGTGAAAGAGAAATTCAACCTGTTCTTCTTGGTCCCTGAGGGCAGAACTAAAATAACTGAGTGGAAGACACAAGGAGGTAGATTTAATTTGATGTAAGAAAAACTGCTTAAATGAAACTGTCCAAAAATGGAGAAGACAACCTTGGGAAGTAGTGAATTCCTCATTGCTGTGAGTCACTGCATTATATATTTAAAGCTGGAAGGGACCTTTGAGATAATTAAATATGATTCTTCCATTTTATAAATCAAGAAGCAGAGACTGCACAAGGAGTAAGATACAGAGCTAGAATTTAAGTTTCCTCAACTTTAAGTTAAGCAGTCCTTCCACTGTCCCACATGGCTTTCCTCTTGAAACTGAGCATGGGGACCACTTTTCAAAGATGTTGAATGATCTTATAGAGAGAATTTTTGTTCAAGTACTGAATGGAATAGGATTCATTTGTTTAGTTTGTAATAAATTGTTAAATAATTATGTGAAGAAAATTATATCAAATATTATTTTTAAGCTATAATGGAGCTGAGAAATAATCTAGTCCATCCTTTCTTTTTTTTAGATGGGGAAACATAGATTTAAGAGATTTAACCAGTCACACAGCTAGTTTATAGTCAGAACCTACCATTCCAACTCTATTTCCATTACAGCAGGTTGCCTTAGATGTGGTTAGGACTTTATATAATTCCTTACTACAAAGTGATGATACATGTCATCATTTATTAGAGAACATTTCTAAAGTAGAGAAGATTCTGCTTTTAGACTGTGGTTAAATGATTACTTATTTAGTGAAAAATTCTGCTATGGTATATCTAATCTTTTGTATTTTGTGTGATATTTTATAGGTTTTATTGAAGTGCTCTCATTTTGTATGACTATAAGAAAAAATAACAAGTACTATACATCTTTCAAAAAATAGTTTAATCTGGGTGTGGTGGCACACATCCCAGCTCTTTGAAAGGTGGATCTCTTGAACTGGGGGGTTCTGAACTGCAGATGGGCAATGTTAATCAGATATCTGTATGAAGTTCAACAACGATATGGTGAGCTTCAGGGAGTGGAGGCCACCAGAATGCCTATGGAAGGATGAATCAGACCAGGTGGGAAACACAGTAGGACAAATTCCTGTGCCAATTAATAATGGGAACAGTGTGTGAATAGGCCCTGTACTTCTAGCCTGAAGGAGATGGGGAGACCTAGTTTTGAAAAAAAAAGTTTTGATATAGCAAATTATAAGAGAAAACAGATGAGTTGATTATAAAAATAATTTTTTTCAGAGCCAAATTCAAGACCAAGATTGATGTGTGTATCTAAACTATAAATCGGAGTGTGTATATGTGTGATATTAAATATTTCTGATGCATATTTGACAGTCAAAATGCATAAGGAACTGAAATGCATTCATAAGAATTTGAGCCATTCATCCTTAATTAAGAATTTAATGGATATGGAATAGTTTTGACTATTAACTTTAACAATAATCACATAACAATAACAATTAAGCTTAACAATAACCACGTGAAAAAAGGTTCATAATTTCAGAGAAATGAAAATTTTAAATAAAGGAGATAATACACCTGACAATCATCAAATTTGCAAAGATGATAAAATTAAGTATTGGTGCACTTGTGGCAGAAGAGGCATGGTATTATTCTGCTAGTAAAGTTGCGAGTTGGTCAAATGGTATTCTATAATAAGAATTGAAATAATGGGCATATTCTTTGAGCCAATGACCCTAAAGTTGTCATTTGAAGTTTTAAATAAAAAAAAAATAGCTTCAAGTGTCTTGGGAAAGATAATATCCTTTTAAAAGTTTAAATTAGATGTTGCAAGATACTTGAAAAGAGTCATTCACCCATCATCATGATTTTAGAACATTCCATCTAAATACTGCTTTTGTTGAACATTACTTTTACTCTGTGATTTCAGAGAAATCACACTATCATTGTCTCTTTTAGGGGAAGTAGAATGAACTTAACTGAATTGATCGCTTCTGCTAATTGAAAACTTCTAATATCTTTTATCCATAAACACCCAACACTGTATCGTTTTAAGTTAAATTTTTTTCACTGTATCTTTACTAAGTGGTTGGTTATGAAATATTTTTTTTCCTCACCCAGGTTGGGAAAATCAGGAAGACTGCTGCTCGGAAAAGAGAATATCATGTCCTCTTCATGGTGGTCATGGCTGTCATTTGCTACCTAATTTGCTGGGTACCATATGGGATGATTGCATTACTTGCTACATTTGGCCCCCCAGGAGTGGTGTCACCGGTGGCCAATATTGTACCATCAATTTTGGCAAAGAGCAGCACTGTATGCAACCCAATCATCTATATACTTATGAACAAACAGGTAAAGCTCAAAGTAATTACTTCTTTAAACCCAAATGAGCATCTCAAAATGTCTTAACTGCTTGGTCATTAAGTATCTAAGGTTTACTCCCCATATACACCCTTTTTGCCAAGCCCATGAAAATAGAGTGGCAATAAAATAATAGAAATCATTAAGACCTTCAGTTTGCAATGACATAAATTTGGGAGACAAGCAAAGGCTACTTTAATCTAAATGAGATATTTTCAGGTGAGTGAGGAGTCTATCCATGATCATTTTTATGAAGCATATAATAGCACAGAATTTCCTAGGGCCAGGATTTTTCTGCACAGGTGTAGGAGTCTGTTTCATAGACATTTTCATTGAATTGTTGAGTTTTACAACCAGAAGAGGTCCTAGAAATCATCTACTCATCAGAAAATCATTAATCTGGGATTAGAAGGAACCAAGGTCATTTAATTAAACCCCTTCTTTTCATAGAAAAGGAAACTGAGGCCCAGAGAGAAGCCACTTGTCTAAGGCCACACAGATAGTTAACAACTGAACCAAGACTCTAATCCAGGTTTTCCTACTCTGGTATTCTTCCTATCACAACACCATTTCCTCTCTATATCTTTTTTATATTTTAAATTTAACGCCAAATAAAATGAAAATATTCATATGCAAAGGAGAACTATCAATCAGTCTATAAGTATTTATTAAGTACTTGCTATGTTCTAAGCAAAGGTAAAAACAGTCCCCAATCTTGGGAGTTCAATTTCTAATAAGGGAGACAACATACAAACAAACAGGTACATAAAAGATATATATGGAATAGAAAAAGGGTAGCCTCAGGAAGCAGTCATTGTTTGCAAGGAGGATGGAAGAAGCTTCCTGTAGAAGATGGTATTTGAGTTGAGTTTTGAAGGAAGGTGGTGGTGGTGGTGAGGAAAAAGAATATTATTGGCACGAGGAGACCATCAGTGCAAAGAAAGAGAAAGAATGTTGTGTTCAAGGAACTGAAAGTAGACAATATAGTTGGATAATAGACTTCATAGAGAGTAATATAGTGAAAGAAGACTGGAAAGGTAGGCAGGAGCTACGTGATTAAGGGCCATAAGTGACAGAGAGAGAAGTTAACCTAGAGGTTGAATTGAGTTTATTGTGTAAGGATGTAACATGCGCAGACCTGAGTCTTAGGAAAATCACTTTTACAGCTGAGCAGAGGAAGGATTGGAGTGGTGGGAGATTTCAGGCAGGAAAACCAAAAATATAGTCCAGGAAAGAAAAAGAGGATTGTTTGTGCAGCCATAAATCTATATCATATATAGCTTGCTTCTCCCTCTAAGGATATAACAAATTCAATAATTTTTAAAGTCATTCTGTTTATCTGTATTTCCTATTGGCTTTCCTTCTGTTCCATCCTGTGCATTTTAAAATTGCTTCAATTGCCTTATCTCATATATATATATATATGTGTGTGTGTGTGTGTGTGTACATACATGCATGTATATACACACATGTATATACACATATACATACATATACACATATATACATATACATACATATACATATATACATATGCGTGTGTGTATATACACACATATATACACACACATATACATTCACACACGTATATGAAAGTTTGGAAACCCTATTGCTAACTTCTTTCCTTAAATTGAGAGAAACAAAAATAAAAACATTTTATCAAATATGCATAGTCAAACAAGATGAATTCTCATATTGCCCATGTCTGAACATTTATGTCTCATTATATAGAATTTGTCCCTTTATGGTCAGGAAATGGGTAGCATGTTTCTTCATTGGTCTTTTGGCTGGTCATTGCAGTATCAGAGTTCTTAAGTCTTTCAAAGTTGTTTTCCTTTGCAATGTTTTTACTATTGCTGAAATTCTTTTCTAGATTTTGCTTATTTCACCACCATCCTCCCATTACCCCAGGTGTCATTCTTGACTGTTCACTACTCACCTCCTATATGCAATCTGTTGCCAAGAGCTGCTAGTTTCACCTTTGCAACATTTCTTAAACATGTTCCCTGCCACCACCATGATGCAGGCTTCATCTCCTCAAGGACTACTGCAGCAGCCTGATTGGTTTGTCTGCCACAAATTTCTATTCATTCCGGTCATTGCTCCACTCTTCCATCAAAGCTCGGATCCAATCATGTCACTTCCCTCTCTCCACAAACTCCAATGATTCTTTATCACCTCTAGGATCAAATATAAAATCATCTGTTTGGCATTCAAAGTCCCTCCCCACTTTTAACATAGCACCCTCTACTTTTCTACATCTTATACCTCAAAGCCCACAACTCACATGTACTCTTTGATCCAGAAACACTGGTTTCTGTGCTGTTCATTGAACAAGACACTCTATCTCCCAATTCTGGGCATATTCACTAACTTGCCCTCATACCTGGAAAGCTCTCATCCTCATTTCTGCCTTCTGGATTCACTGGCTTATTTTAAATGTCAGATAAAATCCCATCTTCTATAGAAAGCCCTTTCCAATCTCTCTTAATTCTAGTGCCTTCCCTCTGTTGGTTGTTTCCCCAATTTTTCTTGTATATGGCTTATTTGTACACAGAGAGGTGGGGAAGGGAATAAGCATTATATGGCACTTGCCATGTGCCAGGCATTGTGCTGAGCACTTTATGAACATTATCTCATTTGATCTTCACAACAACCCTATGAGGTACTGTTATTATCGTCATTTTAGAATTGAGGAAACTGAGGCAAACAGAGGTTAAGTTACTTGCACAGGGTCACATAGCCAGTGATTGTCCAAGGTGGGATTTGAAGTTAGGTCCTCATTACTGCAGGCCTAGAACCCTATCCATTGTACTACCTAGCTGCTTGTGTAGTCATTTGCATGTTGTCTCCCTAAAAAGATTGTGAGTTTCTTAATGGCAGGAATTGTTTTATTTTGTTTTGTTTTGTTTTGTTTTTGCTTTTTT
>NW_020954559.1:19549581-19576975 GCF_900497805.2 Vombatus ursinus | reverse complement strand
ACACACACACACACACACACACACACACACTGCACAAGTGGAAATAATGATTAAGATTTTCTTCAGATTTACTGAGACAAAGTGAAATTGGGCAAAAGCAAGGAATATGCCCAAGATGTTTCCTGAGATGATATTGATAATAATTTAGAATTAAGATGACTTGAAAAGTAAGGATATGGTGAACTGGGAGAGAAGTGGACTCCTGATGTTTTACAAAGAGTTCACTCCCTGATTAAAATCGATGTTTGGCAAAAATTTTCAGTACAATTTTAGAGAGAAGGAAATAATTATATTTATGATAAAGTTACTTGTTCTTTCCCTTGTCTTATGAAAAGCATGGAACAGAAAAAAATGAAATAGGTATTGGTTTTTCCCAAAACAATTTGCAAACAAGTTAAAATAATAGTTTGGGAATACTAAAAAGGAACGATTCTAGATGTAAGAAGTATGAGGAGGTAATGGTCATGGGACCTACCTGAGTAGCCTTAGAAATTGCCCAAGAACAGATTGGACAATGGAAGGCCAGGTCCCTTCTTGGATAAATCTTCTTGAGAGTTTGGAAGAATGTGGTGGTTGAGTATGATAGTTTTGGCTTACCATGTTGGCAAGCCATGTATGGATAATTTAGTTGAGTGTTTTTGGTATAAGAAAGAAGAAAGGCAACAATGTTCTTATACATATAAGAGGTCAGTAGACCTCACAACTGTATACATCTAGGATTATGGACTATATAAAAAATTAAAAAACAAAAATCGGAGGGATCATATGATTACAGACTTAAAGCTTGAAGGGATTTCAGAGACCATTGAGCAAAACCTCCTCAATTTGCATGTAAAGTATGTGTGTGTTTTACTCATGTAATTTTTTGTGTGTCTACATAAGTTTGTCTAGATATGGCCATAGGAAGACATGAATTCTCCTCTTTCCCACCTTTCAGCCAAGGGAGATTTTGATTCCTTACAAGAACAGAGTAGGATATTGAGACCACAAAGCTGACCACTCTGCCATTTTCAGAGAAGGGTTATCAGATTAGAATTGTATCTCTCACTCTGCTCTAAGTATTGTTAATCTAGGGGAAATAAATTTTATGTTCAAGTTGTACTCCTGGTCAAGAAAGGAGTACCCCAAGTTGTATATCCAAAAGCTTGATTGTCTTCTCATCAAATGTCTGTTACACAAATATCATTCATTACACATAGTGAATAGCAAACAAACACATTTGTTCAAGCCAATAGCAGAAAGAAATCAGAGAAGTTATACAAATTAGATTATATCAGACAGTACAAAGCTCTCACTTGGAGCTGTAAACAGGGACATGCTAGAAGTATCAATTTCTCTACATATTGGCTTCTTCCCAATATCTTTTTCTCTGGAGGCACTTCCCTGAAGGGAGCCCAGAAGCACATGTGTCTTGTCTCAAAATCTATAAGCCATACCCATATTTATGTTTCATGTTTACTACTGTAACATGATATGAGAAAAGAAATGGAAACTAGTTGAAAAGGAAAATACTGTTACATGTTTACTGCTAAAACATGATGTGAGAAAAGGAATAGAAACTAATTGAAAAGGAAAATGCCCAGTAAATTAATGATCTATAGAATAAAAGGACAGATTCTCAAATAATTTTAATTTATTTTAATGAATACCTTGCTTCTTCAGTTTTCTCCAATTCTCCAAGTATACATGATTTCTTTGGTATGCATGCTCTCTTAACTGATGCTCTTAGTACATGGAAGTACCCCTTAGTACATGGAAGTCTTTATTGGGAGCTCTATAATGCAAACTTAGATGCCCTCAGTAATGAGGCAAAGGAGCTATTATTCACTGGAGAAATCTCCAGAACAATAGCCTTGGGAAGGGAAGAAGAGTCATGCACCCACTAATGAGTATTTCCTTATGTGGGGTAACAGGTAGGGGAGGTATAGAAAGAAAGAGGTGCAAGTGGCATGAAAGGGAAATTGAGATTAGTAGCTTGAGTCTATGGCCTTCCTGAACTACCATGAATGCTCTCTTAAGGGTACTTCTGTTCCTTGAATGGCACTAGGTTGGTTCAGTTCTGGAAATGCCACCCTGGGGTCCCACTGATCTGATTGATGATTACTTTGGGGGTCAACTATATATGCCTAGGCCAACTCCAGTTATTGTTCTATTTGCTTGCCATCTCCCTTTCAGTTCTAGAGTCATAATCTCCCTACGATGAATACTACCATTGCTACTGGAAAGAGTTGATAGATTTACCATCCCTGTAATTGTCCAAACCTACTATGACTCTATATCCCTCTGTTAAAATGCAAGCTTTTTGAGAGGGAAAACTGTCTTCACTTTTGTAGCTGTATCCCCAGCACTTAGCACAGTGCTTGGCACATGATAAGCTGTTTGTAAATGTTTTTTACCTTATTAGTCAATTAATTAATTGAGTAATTTTGTATCTTGGTAGGATTCACCTAAGCTTGCCCTCCATTGGCAAAGCCTTGGAGAAACCTGTCACCTTCTGTTTGGCATGAGGCATCAGAAGAGGAGAGACTTTAATGGGGTTGAACTTACACATTATTGGGGGGTAGGAAACCTTTTCAATAAAATAACATCTGCGATGATATATATGAGATTATCAGTAGGATGCATTTTAAAAATAATTAAAAGGTGCTTTTAAAAATAGCAACCAGAAAGTGTTCATATTTTGGAATGATCCCATGTCCATTACTTATGCCTGACTTTCCTAAGCTCGATGTATTTAATGATGTTTCTCCTTTAAAAATATGAATCAGATGCTACAGTTGGGAAATTTTTAGAACCAAGTCCTTTCCTTTGGGAAGTCATATAAATAAAACCCCTTAAGAGGTGCCCTTTAAAGCAAGCTATACATAGTAGAGATTCAGTTTCATATATAGTTTTCTTTTTTGTCTGATTTTGTATACAGAAATGTTCTTTTTGTTGTTGTTAAATTCAGAATTTTTAAAATTAAATTTAAAAAAGAAGAGGTGGGGCAACTAGGTGGCACAGTGAGTAGAGCACTGACCCTAGAGTCTGGAGGACTTGAGTTCATATCTGACCTCAGGGACTTACTAGCTGTGTGACCCTGGACAAGTAACTTAAACCTGACTGTCTCAAAAAGAAAGAAAGAAAGAAAGAAAGAAAGAAAGAAAGAAAGAAAGAAAGAAAGAAAGAAAGAAAGAAAGAAAGAAAGAAGAGGTACCTTTTTATGTCCCAAAATTTATGTACCTTTCTTGTCCCAAACAGAGACTATATGTTGTGACTGAGCTGTAAACCCCTCAAGAGTTTCTTTAAAAGTACTTCTTGAGTGATAATGAAACTGACTACAGATCAGTTCATGCAAAAATAGAGGCAGAGGTAAATTTTATTGCAGAAAATAATGATCTGTCTCTCATTCAAGAGCTGAAACACCTCAGGCCATCCCCAGAAATATCAGAGCATGAGACCCCTCTTCTTATCTTAGGAAAAATAGTTTCTTTGATGGAGATGAGGTCTGTAAAAGTTTTTAGTTTTAAAAGCATTTTTACTTGAAAAGAATGTATAACCTCATCACTATTAATGATAATAACAATAAAATAACTAGTATTAATTTGGCTTTTTAAAATTTGGAATTTAAATATTTTACCTAATTCAATCTTCACAATGACAATGCCAAGTAGGTGCTATTACTATCTCCGAATTACAGATAAGTAAATGGACTGAGAGAGATTAAATGAATTACCCAGGGTCACACAGCTAGCAAGTGTCCAAGGCAGAGTCAAACTCAACTCTTCCTGACTTCAAATCCAGCACTCTAGCCACTGTGGAGAAGCAGTCAGCCTTCCCCCCTCCAACTGCCAACAAATTGCCTCCCACATGGCAGACAAACCAGACCATCAAAAGTATCAGTGTACCTTGAGGGAGAGATAGAAGTTAGCAAATGCCAAACAGGTCAAATCACCATCAGCAACTTGACCACCATCTCCCCTCAGACAATGAAAGGGATAGATCAGGTCCCTGAACTCAAGAGCCTTGAGATTACCTATGCTCTCAATCCAGTTTCTGCAGCCAATATTCTCAGAAGCAACCCCATACAGATACAGCCTGGCAACTGCTTTTGTAGGTGCAACAGCCACATTTTTGAAGACCCTAAAAGAAAGTTCTTGTCAGTAAAATCTTTAGCACCGTCAAATGGTTAAACATCAGAAACAAGTATAATTTTATCAGTGGAACTGACATTAAAGAAGACATATTACCATCTGCTTTGCTGCTGCACTTTAAGGACCAGGAGACTTTTCCTACTGATTTGCAACTGAAACCTTCCATATGTGTTAATTCCCTAATTAGAAGTCAAGTTACTTGAGGTCATAGATTGTCTCACTTTTCTATTTGAACCTCTAGTTTATCACAGTGCTTTGCACATAGTAAGTGCTTAATAAATGTTTCATTCATTCATTCCATTTAGCTTAGTGCTAGGCATTCAAGGTACACTTGCTGAATAAGTGGGATAGAGATGCTATAGAAAATAGACTTGTGATTTCATTGGTATGAGGAACTCCAAGGTGAGGAAATGTCTTCTATCAATACAAACCAGAATGTTCTGTAATTCAGAGCTTTCAAATATTGCCTAGAGCACTGAAAATTTAAGTGAGTTACCCAGAGTAATACATTCAGAGAGGGAACTTGAAGCCTAACATTTCTGACTTTGAGGCAAATGAATAAATAAAAATCTCTGAATCAGAAAAACTGAAACACGCTAACACCATCTATACTTTTCTGTATCACTCTTATTAAACTTTGGAAAGAAATCTTTATTGTTAATTCATTAGAATACACAAAAGTTTTCAGAGCAATGAGAAGACAATAAAAAGTTAAAGGAGGAAAAATTAAGAGGAATCCAGGGGTCCTAAGGGTCTACTCTGCCATTTATCCATATAATTAGCAAGAGATTTGCCTTACATCTTGGCTAAAAGTTTTGATGCTTATTTATATGACAATAGGTTGTAAGAATTGTTAAGATTCCCTAACCCCCAAAGACAGGTTGGTGCACATAAGCACAACTTTAGACATTTGACAAACTACTTTTTATCTATATGCTTTGCAATGAATTGTGCAGGAAAAAAAATTGAAAATTTTACAAATGACTTTTATACTCAGTCAGCATCCTATCAGTGTTATCAATGTGGATACTCCTTCCAATCATTTAGATTTCTACCCAACTACCATGTTTCATCCTGTGTGCCTATTTCATACTATAGTCCATGTCATCCTATAAATCTGCCACAAGGAGTCCTTACAACCTGTGTGTAGTTTTTTTTACTAGATCTCCAGTTATGGTATGTATTCCTATGGGGCATGCATTCTGTTCATCAATTGTCCCCATACTTTGCACTACTTCTCTTAAAAATTCTTCATTGAAGGGTGGGTGGGGAGGGAGGAAGGGAGAAAATTTGGAACCTAAAGTTTTAAAAACATATGTTTAAAAAAATGTTTTCACATGCAACTGGGAAATAAGAAATACAGGAAATGGGGTACAGAAATCTATCCTGCCCTACAGGAAAATTGAAGGGGAAGGGGATAAGAGAAGGGGGAGAGAGATAGAAGGGAAGGCAGACTAAAGGAAGGGGTATTCAGAATGCATGCCATCTTGGGGTGGGGGGAGGGGCGAGATGGGATGAAAATTTGGAACTCAAAATCTTGTGGAAGTAAATGTTGAAAACTAAAAAAAGAAAAAAAAGAAAGTTCAAAAAAAAACTTAATGCAATCAAAATCATCCATTTTGCATTTCATAATGTTCTCTATCTCTTGCTTGATCATAAATTCTTCCCTTCTCCATAGATCTGACAGGTAAACTATTCCTTGCTCTCCTAATAGCAGAGCTTTTTTTTTAACCTTTCTTTGTATCCCTAGTGTTTAACATAGTGCCTGGAACATATTAGATGCTCAATAAATGTTTATCAACTGAAAAAAAAATTCTTCATTGACAATATGGTGCAACCTACTCATACCATTCATGAACTTGTAAACTATTTTTTGACAACTCACAATGTTAATTCTACAGAAATTTGGGAATTTTATGACTGACAACCACGGAACATCACCAGAATGATACTAAAGCTATAAGACAGACCTTTGTTTCAGGAACAGACATGAGGTCCCTAAAAGTACAGAAAAAATTTCCAAAAGCAATTTATCCCACTTTGTTCTGCTGTTTCATTCTGGGTCCAGCTCATGGTCCATGTTCATGGCTATCCAAGATATACTTACTGATAGGACAGCTTTATTGGTTGTCCAGTCAATTGTATTATCAATGTGGATGATAATTATTGAAGACAGCTAGGTGCCACAGTAGATAGAGAACCAGCCCTGGAGTCAAGAAGATCTGAGTTCAAATCTGACCTCAGACAGTTACTAACTGTGTGACCCTAGGCAAGTCACTTAACCCTGTTTGCCTCAGTTTCCTCCTCTTTAAAATGAGCTGGAGAAGAAACTGGCAAAGCACTCCAGTATCTTTGCCAAGAAGTCTTCAAATTGGGTCATGAAGTCAGGTACTACTGAATCTACTGAACAACAGCAACATCAATAATTATCGTCCATTCACTTGCTTTTTCTTGTTGTGAATAGTTACGCTAAAAGGTTGAGTGCGTATGACTCACTAAGGAGATTCTGGTGTTTAATGCAAGTAGCATAATATCATCTGCCATCAGGAACATCTGAAGGAAGTTACTATGTATGAGGAATCCCTCTTCAGTATAGATTTTGCATTAGATATTTAGTATGACAGTGACAAGTGTATTTGGTGAACATGTCTTTCAATTTCATCCTTTGCTTGATATGAACAGAGAGTTGTCAAACAAAGTTTTCTCTATTGTTACCTTCAAGAAATCTTGCAATGTTTTGATATATGCATTGTAAATACTTTGTTGGAGGAGAATCTTTGGAGTGGTATTTTACTCTATCAAATAAAATGAAAAAGCATGTTTTTAGTAAGCAAACAATAACTATAGGGATATGTTATATTTCAGTTGGTTGTGTAATTAATAAAGACTGTGGGTGGCTGTAGAATATTGCTTGTAAACCCTGCCTATTCCCTTCTCCCACTTTCATCAATGAGGTTCTTGTTGTATGTGTAGATTATTATCATAAAGATTTTTAAGAGATGGAAACAAAGTGTATGAATCAGTGGCAATATTTTTACTTTCATCAATTTTCGATAATATGGTTCTTGATTTTTCTTTGCCAAATATTTGTTATTCTTCCCCTCCCTACCACCACCTTTATTTCTTTTTTTTAAATTTTTTTTGGAGACTGGGTCACCGTGTCTCATGTAGGCCAGAAGTTTAGTAGCCACTAATGGACCTGATTTCATGATTGATCAGTACAAAATCTTTGACTTTCTCTTCTTCTGACCTAGGCTAATTTGCCCTTCCTTAAGCAACCTGGTGGCCCCATTTTCCCAGACACTCATTATATTGGGGCCACACAGTGCAGAAACCCAATCATCTTTAGCCCTAAAGGAGCTCAAAATTTCTGAGCTCAAGCAATCTGCCAGCCTCAGCCTCTTCAGTAGCAGGGATTATATATGAGAGCCACCATGCCTAGTCAAATGTTTCACTTTTTAGACTTATGAAAAATGCTATCCTCTTCCAGATAGAGCGCAGATTAAAACATATTTTTTCTTGGTTTTTTTTTGGAGGAACATGGCTACTGCAGAAATATGTTTTGCATGACTTCATATATATAATGGGTATCATACTTCTTGCCTTCTTAATGAATGGAGGAGGGAGTGGAGGGAAGAAGAGAATTTGAAACTGAAAACAAGAATAAAAGTTTAAAATTTAAGTTAAAAAAATCTTTTTCTTTTCTCAGATATCAAGAATTAATCCCTAAATGCCCTCAATATTGTGTGACCTCCAGCATAGATACCTTCTCTGCATGCTTGGTGTAGACCAGCTACTCTTTCCATCTTTGTTTTGTCTGTGGACAATTCAAATTCCTTACGCAACACACCAGAGAACCCAGATGTAATGGCTCCACTATCATTGATGGAAAAAACAGTTTATCATAGGAATCTTGACAGATCTTTTCCAACTTTCACCTATTCATTGTTTGGTCTCTTGCCAAGTTTTCTGCTAACTTGCTTTTCACTTCATTTTTTTCCATTGCTTAATGAGGTGATATTGCTCATTCTCTGCCACTAACCCCCATAAGATCATACAAACAAAGATCTGGAAGGGACCATAGAGGCTTAGTTCAACTCCCTTGATTTATAGAGGAAGAAAGCGATGGTCAGATGAGATGAGATGAGATGAGAATCTCTCAGAAGAAAGATGAATTGATTAGGTAAGATCATGGAGGCAGAGCTAAAAAGGACCTCAAGAAGTCATCTATTCCAGTGGCATCAAATTCAAATAGAAAAGGATCTTTGCAGGCAGCATATTGATTAAAAAAAAGCAACTACAGATTCACATTATCTATGTTGTATTGCATTTTTTATTTATTGTGTTCAACATTTTCAAATTAGATTTGGGAAGCACATGGGAATTTTACAGACTACTTGTGGCCCATGGGTCAAATTTGGATAGTCCAATCCTTTCTCTTTAATTTTTTGTAAAAAATTCTTTTTTAGGCAATTGGGGTTAAGTGACTTGCCCAGGGTCACACAGCTAGTAAGTGTCAAGTGTTTGGTCTGAGGCCAGATTTGACTTCAGATCCTCCTGACTTCAGGGCCGGTGCTCTATCCACTGTGCCACCTAGCTGCCCTCAATCCTTTCACTTTAAAGTTGGTGAAACTGAAGCCCAGAGAAGTTAAATGACTTACACAAAATCGTAGCAGTATGAAGTGTCAGAGCTTGAAATTAAACTTGAATTTAGGTCCTCTGACTCCAAATCAATTTTTTTTTAATTCTTGGCAGTGGTGTATTTTACAAACTAGTTTATTCTTATTGCCACTGTTGCTAATATATCAAATATATGGTAAATAATATCATTACTATGATCTTTTGGTTTTCTGGTAGAGGCAATTGATTTAGATCAGTAATACTACCTAGGAAATGTTGATAGTCTGTGTCAATGTCTTCTTTTGTTCAGCTCCATTATTTTTACTTTAGCTTGTTTCAATAGGTCAGGTTAGAAGTGTCTCAAATTGCCATATCATTTTCTTATTCCTTTTTCTTTTTTTTTTCTAATTTTAGTATTCACCATCTATAAGGGATCTCTTTTCTATTTTAACTTTTTGCAAGACATTAGTCTCACTGATTAACATCTCTGGTGAACATATGGAAGCCATGAAATGGATAAAAAATTAACAAGTGACCCTTTGTCCAATCTTGTGCAAGCAGATATAGAAGAAATAGCAGATAATACCATCTAGGAAATGTGTGATCAGAAAAGGAGTTTGGCCCCTCATATATCAAGTTGGACAATAACAGAAGGGACTCCAAATGCTGCACTGGTAACCATGAAATGTAAAAACACTTGGAAGATAGTCTCTAGTGGATTGGGTAGATTTCCTCCCTTTTTTTCTTTTTTGAGTAGAATTTATGGAAAGACATGAAAAAGATTTATACAAGAAAAGAAGGAATGGAAAATTTGTAATCCATATCAATAGAGACTGCCTAAGCATTGGTGAAATGATGGGTCCATTGAACCATCAAAGTATTAGCTGTCTTTACTTTAATTCCTTAGTTCAGGCAAAAAAAAAAAAATAATTCCCATCAACCTATTTTTCACCTGAAAGTAATTAGGGATTACTTAAGAAAACAGTATACAAATGATTAATGGGACAGAACATTAACTAGATGTCATATGCCACTAAATTCATACTTCTTTATACTTCTCCTATTTAGGCCTTCATGCCTAAAATGCCTTTTTTATTATGACACTTGGCACTTTTCTTCTTCAGACTTCAAAATACTTTATCAGCATTAGCTCAGTAATCCATGGACCACCCCTTTGAGAGAGGGTTAGAGGATATTAAGTAGCAATTCAGTGTGTCATTTTTCAAATCAGTCCCCAGAAAAATCAAGGGGAGCAACTTCCTATTCTAGTTCTCAGATAAAATTGACATCAGTGTTAAAAGCAATTTTTAAAACGATATTTGAACTAGCTCTTCTTCTTTCACTGTTTGCCACTCCCCTACCTTGCCTGCAGTTTTTAGTTTTGAAAATGCCAGTCTACTTCATCATTAAGATCATAAGGCCCATGACATTGTTTAAAGGGCCTGTGTATTTGATGAATGATGATAAACAATACTATAATTGAACCTCAGAGCTGACTGAGGAAAACCTTTGTATGATCAACATCAATCCCCATCTGAGGTGCTAATTAGATATCCAGAGACTTAGGATCAAAGTTTGTTTTGAAGGAATAGTGTAACTTTATATTCACTAGCTTTGGATAGTCTGACACACATACATATTTGTGATATATGTACACATGCATGCATATATGCATATTTTCATATATATGCATATACCTATATATACATAGCTTTCAGAACACTACTATATTATTATTACCTGAGATCTTTGTGAGTACATACATGTAGGCACAAACACACAAAGATCTCAGGTAATAATTTTGGAAGCGAATAAGTAGAAGTTGACTTTGAGGTTAAAATTAACATGTATCATTTCATTGCTGTCAATTACAGCAGAACCGTATTATTTCCATCACTTCATTAGTTCATAAACTGCATGCCTCTGGAGAAATCGAGATAGTTCTTCCCATTTCCTGGAAGAGATTTAATAACCAAGAGCTGGCATGAGCACTCCCCTTTGCTAAGAATTCATTACATTTACAAAGTCTGCTGCCAAATGGGCCCTAGTGTGCAATAAAACATTATCATAAATAATTAATTCTCAGCTACAATTGTCAAAATAAATGAAGTTAGTCCATTTGTGATGTGGACTCCTTGGTGGCTATGCTATTGGTTAATTTGCTTTATGATTTCCCAAACTTATTGATCTACAACACTCATTTAGAACTTGAGTTAAGCATTTTGGAATTTGAAGATAGACCCTTTTATGCTTAAAGTCTCACTGATTGTTCAAGAAAATATTTGTGGAAGAAGCCACAGGGTTTTTTCCCACCTGCATCAAAAGCATTTGAAATAAAATTCAATATATGTCTGGATATCAAGAGGTCATTTAGTTTATTTACCTCTTGGATGAACTTCACTCAATCCTTTCTAAATAAATGGATATCGAAATCTTATTATTAGGGACAAGAAATTTCATATTTTCCTCACTAATTTATCCTGGTATTGCTGAGCATTCATATTTATAAAGTTCTACCTTATTCATAATCTAAATTCTTTTCCTTATGTAATAAATATAATTTCTAGGTTCCATGACTTGGGAGGCAAAAAGAAAATCATTTCAACCAGAACCTGTTCGCCAGTGAAATTTGAATCATTAATAGCTATTTATATTGTAATCCCACACTGGCATTTTTTTAAAAGCAATTCTTCACAGCAACCCTGGGAGGTAGATTAGTACTGTCATCTCTAATTAACAAATGAGACAACTGTGGCACAGAGAAATTCAGAGACTTTCTCAAGGTCATTGAAAAACTTGATAGCAAGGACAACATTCAGCTTCTCACTAATAATGTATGGAGAAGAGCAAAGTTTGTCCTGGCTGGAAGGCAGCACAGAAGTCAGAGCTACTGTGTACACACACACACACACACACACACACACACATACACACATGCACACACATGTGTATATGTATACACACATACATACCCACACATATAAAGCCTGGAATGTGGAAGAAAGATGGTAGTTGATCACAGGATCATAGATTTAGAGAGGGTAGAGAACATAGATGTCATCTACACCAACTTCTGTATTTTACAAATAAGGGGACTTAAGGACAAGGAGGTTAATGACTTGCCCAAGGTCTCGGGTAATAGGAGACAGACACAGAATTTCAACCTAGTTCCGCTAACTGCTGAGCCACGTTGATTTATGTAGCCCTTTCATTGTTGCCTCTAGCTTGATTTTCATGCCAATCAATAAGAATCACGGGAGAAGGAGTTTTATCATCTCAGCCTACATATAGCTGTTGTAGGGCTCTGTTGAGGCAAATTCCCAAAATGGACCTTTACAATACCAATTGACAAAAAGGATTTTAAGAAGAGTTAAAAGAAATTTACTAACTCCAAGTCAGATAGTTGTCTGGAGCCAAGAAAAATGAGTCAGAACTGAGAGAAAGGTGGTCAAAAGAATAGGCAGCCTGGGGGCTTCTGCTAGTTTTTCTGGTTACCTGAATGGGTGTGTGATTGCTAATAACCCTAGGCTATTCGACAAAAAAAAATTGGCAGCCTGGTTTTGTAAGAAGTCTTCTAGACATCGCTTCCTGATAGGCAGTAGGCATAGAGCCGTAGCTGGTTTTGAAAAGGCCAATTAGCTGAAACTCAGTAGATGGTAGCAGAGACTTACACATTAGAAGAGAGAGCAGCACATCAGTCCTGAGATCAAGAAAAATGCCTAACAGAGACATGTGGTGGGGAGAGGAAATAAACTATTCAATAAAAATGGTGTAACACTCAATGGAAATTGGTGTTGTAATGCCCAAGAAGACTACAATGTTACTGGAGAGTATCATAACTCTGCAACATTGGAAAGGTGAGTTGCCCTAGTTGCATTTGAGCCTTCACATATATGCCCTGACCATATGGGTTCCTGACATATGTCCTTCCACACATGCTCCTTGGCTCTCCATGTCCCTTGCATGTTTCCCTTCTCTTCAGTTTCCTTAGTCACACTGATTCTCTGAGCTTATCCTTTCCTCAGATGATAGTATGGTAACCTATGGAAAAAAATGTTCATGTGTATATTGAAAATCTCTTGTTACTTTACATATTCATGAATTGTCTGATAGAAATATACAAAATAGTGAGTGCTTATGAGCTAAAACTTAGAGTGGGTGCTGACCCTAATAATAGTAATAATAACAAACATTTATAGCACTTATTATGTGCCAGATATTATGCTAAGCACTTTACAATTATTATCTAATTTGATCCTCACAACAACACTGGGAGGTGGGTGCTATTATTATCCTCATTTTATAGATGAGAAAACTGAGTCAAAGAGATATTAAGTGACTTGTCCAGGGTCACCCATCTAGTAAGAGTTTGAGTCCAAATTTGTACACTGGTCTTCCTAACTCCAGGCCTGGTGTTCTATCCATTCCCTACAAAATTGGATGCCCATAGTGGCTTCCTGGGGACCTCCATGTGAAGAAATCCCAGTTGCTATAGTGTTTGAAGTATTTTTCTTAGGTTTCTAAGTAACACTGACATCTATTTGTTTGTGTGTCTCATGGCATCATGGATGGTGGCAGACTTTGAAGTGAGGTGAGGGTATATGTGTACCCTGGCCACATTTGTCCCCAAGTACGTATCTTCTGTATGAACGCCTTAGCTGCCTAGATTCCTGATACGATCCCTTTAACATGTTCCTTGGCCACATATGTTTCCTATGTGTATACACTTCATGAATGCTGAGGATGAAGTATACTTGGATGTTGGTACCCTGGGACAAAGCTCTGTTCACTTCATGCCAGTTGCAAGTCTGAGAGCAGACTTGAGGTTATGAAGTATGTGCATACTGTAATAAACTACTGGGCATATTCAGGTGTCCTACTAGCCAATGCAGTTTTCTTCACCACCCCACCTTGTCATCCCAAAGGCCTTGTCATCCCAAAGGCCTCCATAATTAAAAAATCCCATTACATTGGAATGTCAAGATGAGGTTTCTTCATTGTTGGATATAGCACTTATAAATTACTCTGCTTATTGATCTGATGGGAATTTATGGCAACTTCATATTTCAAGGGATATTTCACTTTACTCCTCTGGGTTGCTTGGTGTTTACTTGGCTTTTCAGAGGAGAGAGAGGACAGAGATCCTGCTCCTTCTAGTCATTAAAAGAGTCATCTTTATCTTCTTCCTCAAGACTGTCTAATATGTTTTAGGCAAAAAGCTGGCCAACATCCAGCTTAAGTAAGTAATTACTTGTTTCTCCCTGCAGCTTTTGTTTTATGCAACATTCCTCCTGCCCTGGACTGTTGTCAAGTGTTGCTAGGAGTTAGATAGCATAGTATTTTACTGAAGAAATATTTACATTTCAGGTAAAGTTCTCAAATTTGGTATGCTTATTGGTTTTCATCTTATTTTTATCTTACTGGTCTTTTATCTTTTACCCACCTTCCAGAAATATTAAAATGCTTAAGTAAATCTTAGGAGCTGTTGAATAACTTCTTTAGATAAAATAGTCTTACACTCTAGTTTCTCTTCTTTGAGTTAATGAGGATTTGGGAGAGAAGGGGGTGGGGGTGTAATAGACATAAAGCCTCAAAACTGCATTTAAATTAGGAATTTTAATTTTGTCCATGACCAAACTATTTCCCAGGGCTGTTTCCAAGAAGCACAATTAACCAATCTGAATTTCATTTCTTATACCTTCCAAATTTCACCAAACCAAAAGGTCAATTCAAGAAATAAAGATTTTGGAAAATCAACTAATAGAGAAATTAGCCCATAGATACCAGTTGGCATGGAATTAGCATGATTCAAATTATAAATTGGCTATTGTAGGTATAATTCTTAAAATAATTTGACCAAGTAGGATTGGGGATTGGACTTGTGATTTCATAGATACACTGAACTCTCAGGAAAAAGAACTCTTAGCAATGCAGTTTGACACCTTCTCTGCAATTTAGTTGACAGTTGACAGGGACACTGAGAGATTAAATAACTTGCTTAGGGTCACACAGTAAGGTATGTGATAGAGATGAGCCTTGAACCCACTCAAGTCTTCTTAATGCCTCTAGTTCACTATTTGTTATGTCATGATACTTCTTTTGGTTAAGTGATATTGAAAAAAAATTACTTGGGTATATGAAAGTTGTTAGAGTCTGTTACAGCTACACCCAGGTATTGATGGAATGAAATATGAGCTAGTGGGGCCAGTGTGTTGCAATGACCTGAGAGTGAGTGAAACTGGGATTTAATACTGGTTCTGCCATTAGACAAGTGACTGTGGCTACTACTTTACTTCTCTGGTCCTCAGTTTCCTTATCTGTTAAATGAGGGGAATGGAATATGTATTAATTTCTTAAATCCTTCCCATGCCTAAAAGTTCCCTTTAGTCATAGAGGCAGCTGGTGTTGCAGTGGATAGAATGCTGGATCTGGAGTCAAGAAGATCTAACTTCAAATTTGATACTTATTCTCAGTATGACACTGGACCTGCTCACCTAACCTCTGTTTGCCTCAGTTTCCTCAACTGTAAAATGGGGATAATAATGGCATTTACCTCAAAGGGTTGTTGTGAGTATCAAATGAAGTAGAAATTTTAAAAGTGCTTAGCACAGTGCCTGGCAAATAATCTTTCCTTTTATTGTTGTTCAGTCATGTCCAACTCTTTGTTATTCCAATTGCGGTTTTCTTGGCAAAGATAATAGAGTGGTTTGCCACTTCCTTCTCCAGCTCATTTTACAAATGAGGAACTAAGACAAAAAGGGTTAGGTGACTTGCCCAAGGTCACACAGCTAGTAAATGTCTGAGGCCAGATTTGAACCCAGGAAGATGAGTGTTCTTGATTCCAGGTCCTGTACTCTATCCACTGTACCACCTAGCTGCTCCCTGGCAAATAGTGGGCACTACATAAATGCTTATTCCCTTCCCCCTTATTCTCTAGTCATATTTTCTCTAATGGTTTGGAAGGACCAAAGGTTTACCCTTAGGCATACATAGCAGCAACATGAAATTGCCAAAGGCAGAGGAAGAGCTGAGCCCTAGACAGCAACAGTGATGGTCAGGTTTCACCAACATTGGATCCAGGGTACACTGAGAAGAGTTGGGCCCTGACAGTGATTAGCCCCTGGCAACTCCTTGGGACCCATACATAAATATGGCCTACACTGAAATCAGGAAGGATCCTAAGCTAAACATCAGAAGTTACTAGACAATAATTTTCTCCTAGGCATGTTTTCCTGCCTGGCTAGGGTTAGCTTTCTCTAAATCAGGAGAATTCTCCATGGTGGATCAGCTGAGGGAAATTTGAAATCAAGGTGACATCCTTTATAGGGTGTATTACAAGTAACACTTCAAATGTTCCTTATGGCTAACAACTCTTTCATAAGAGAGTTGATGCCTGAATTTTCCAGAAACTAGATTGGTTCTTTGCATAGCTTGTGTCTCTCCATATGGAATTCTCTTTCTTTAATTTATCAATCAATAACAATTTTGATGGAAGAAAGTACAGAAAGATAGCATTTTGTCAGCTACACATTCAATTTTCTTAAATTCAATTCAATAAGCATGTAATACTTTTAAAAAGTGGTGGATGTTAGAAATACAAAGGCAAAATAGAAAACAGATCCTATGCTCAGGTAGCTTACTTTCCATTGGAGAGAATATATAAGATGATAAAATACAAATATAACAGTACTTATTTAAGATTCGTTTATTAAATATCTCTTATGTGACCAGTACCATGTTAGGAACTGGAGAGAGAAAGACAAAAATTAAGCAGTGCCAGCCCTTAAGGAAGATTATAGATTTAGAGAAAGAAATGGCTTTTGAGGTCATTAAATCCAACCTCTAAAGGAGGAAGTTTAGATATTCAGAGGTTAAGTGACTTGCCCAAGGTCATACAACCATTAAGTGTTTAGGAATTGAATTGAAGCCAAGTCTGCTTGACTCTAGGCCCTATGCTCTAACCCCTGAGTTAGAAAACCCTTTTGCAGAATACTGATCAGTATACGATCACAGTATATCAGCTATAAAACTCAAAATATTACTCTGGGCTACAAATGAACTACTGGTCAAAGAGTATCTGCAGGGTCAGGCACTGTAAGCCTCACCTCAGCTAGCTGAGCTATTGAAGGATACACTTGGGGAAAAAAAAAAAGGATTGTTATGTTTAATCTTCCAGTTAGATTGCATAAAGACATTCTTTGCTTCTCTCTGTCCACAACCCTCAACTGACCAGTTTTATGTCTCGGTGATTTTTCATGGTCTCTTAAACTCTCTTCAAAATTCTTTTCAAAATTCCCTTGCAGATTTATTTATTTTGTATGTACTTATATGTGTACCCCTTGTCTCTTTGGAAAGAATGCAAATTCTTTAAGGGGAGAAATAATTTCCTTTTAATTTTTTTTGCTCCAGTACCTAGTACAGCGACTGTCATGCAATAGGGTCCTAGATGATTGATTAACTGTCAGTACTGTGTTAGAATTTAGCCTGAAATAGTTCATGACCCATTTTGGGCTATGTTCTTAGCAGTCCACAAGCCTGGATTGCAGCAGGACAGAGATTACTTACCATTTCACACCATCCATGTGCTGTGGACCTAACCAGAAAGGCTTGAGCCACCCAATGGCCCTGGCCTTCTGTATGCCACATTTCCTGTGTCCAGTCATGGGGCACACATCACACTAAGTCTCATTTCTTCCACAAGGCCTTTCCCAATTGTTCCAGTGCATCAATCCACAAGTATTTAGTTAATACTTAATATATACAATATATCTATCTCCTTCTACTGAGTCACTCATTTTGATTCATCACTTACTGAGGTAGCTATGTAGCACAGTAAATAAAACACTGGTCCTGAAGTCAGAAAGTTTTTGTTCTTCAGTTATTTCAGTAGCATCTAACTCTTTGTGACCCCTTTTGGGGTTTTCTTGGCAAAGATACTGGAGTGGTTTGCCATTTTCTTCTCCAGCTCGTTTTAAAGATGAGGAAACTGAGGCAAAGAGGGTTAAGTGACTTGACCAGGATTACAAGGCTAGTAAGTATCTGAGGCCAGATTTGAACTCAGGTTTTCCTGAACTCCAGGACCAAGGCTCTATTCATGGTGCCACTTAGATGCCCTCGAAGTCAGGAAGACCTGAGTTCAAATCTGACCTCAGACATTTACTGTGTGACCTTGAGCAAGTCACTTAACCTGTGTTTGCCTCAGTTTCCTCATCTATGAAAAGAGGATAATAATAGTACCTACCTCTCAGGATTGTTGTGAAGATCAAATGAGATGACTGTATAGTGCTTAGTACAGAACCTGGTGTTATATCAATGTTACCTATTATTAATGTTTTATATTGTTATTTAGAGGCAACTAGGTGGCACTGTGGATATAGCCCTGGAGTCAGGAAGACTCAACTTCCTGAGTCCAAATCTGGCCTGACACCAGCTGTGTGACCCTAGGCCCTGTTTGCCTCAGTTTCCTCATCTGTAAAATAAGCTAGAGAAGGAAATGGCAAACCACTCCAGTATCCTTGCCAAGAAAACCCAAACAGTGTCACAAAGAGTCAGACATGGCTGAAAAATGACTCAACAACAACAACAACAACAACAGTAACAACAACAATTATTATTTAACTCTTCCCATATATCGCTTGGTCTCCTAAATGGATTAGAAGCTCCTACAGGCTAGGGCCAGGCCAGGGCCAGGTTTTCTATCTACTTCATCTGGATCCATCTCAGGGCACTGTCTAATAATACAGGCACTAATAGGAAGTGGCATAGTGAACAAAATGCTGGACTCAGAGTTTCAAGAAGGCCTGGGTTCAAATCCTCCCAATGACACTTACTAGCCATGTGATAAAGGATATCACTTCCATCCTGCATTTTAGTTTCCTCATTCATAAAATAATTATAATATATACCTTGCAGGATTCTTGAGAAATAAGAAAATATATGTAAAGTACTTTGAAAACCTTCAAACTCCATATAAATAGAAATTATTATTGTATAAAGACTTTGTGAATTAAATGGAATTTTTTTTGCCTTTAATGGGAACCAATAGTTGATGCTTTAGAAAGATAAAAATCTATTTTATCCCCTGAAAATCTCAGTTCCAGGAACTAGTGTCTCTTACTAAGTATCTGTCTAGATTCAGCCTGGGTTTTTTCCCATAATATCTGTGTGGTGGCCTGAATAATATCCTGCAACCCTAGCATGTGTTAATAAAAAAGCTAGAGGATGCTAGTTAATAAAGCCATCTTACTTTCATTCTGGGAATGAACAACAGATTCCTCACTTCCAACATCAGAGTTAAATATTAATGTGGAAGTTAATTGACTTGTTTGTCATTGGGTTAATGTATTTCAGTCCCATTACCCAGTTTTAATTTTTTTCCAACTTGTCTATGCAGTCAGAGAAAGAAGTAGTTAAAGTCTTCACATTCAATTGATTGAGTGCAGTGTTTGTGATCTAGGCCCCTCAAAGTACTTCTGCACTTCCTTTTCTTATGAAGTTCATTTCAAGACAGAGGCTCAGTCTAAGTGTTGATTGTGGCTTCAGGAGTTTCATGACATTCAGTAAAGGAAACTATTGAAATCTCCAATTACTGGAGACATATAGCACTTTCTCCATTAAAGTACCATGCCTTGGTGCTTAAGTTAATAACTCAGAATTTACTGACATCAATGATCAATTAAATGAGCAAACCTTGAAGTTGAGAACAAAAACGAAATGCCCAAACTGTTAGTTGGCTAATCATTGTTGTACGTCTGATGGTATCCAGACAACCACAATCCATGTATCCATTGGCTTGAGGTTCCATTGGTCCTCAGATGCATGTGGTATCATCTCATCTTTTGCAGGACCAGAGACAACCCCAGATCCTTGAAGGCTATGTCCATTGGAGCACAAATCCTAAACACCTTGAAAGATTTCAAGTAATGGGCTTGGTGACAGACCATGTGTTTGTCTCCTGAGAACCAGCCTATCTAAATGAAGGGACTCTCATAACCAGTAGGTTGTCCTGAGTAACTCTAAGACTTGGAGAGTTTGTGATATGCATCACTAGACTCCTACCCTCCAATCTCTTCCATTTTTAATCCATTCTTTCCAGGGTTGACAAAATAATCTTCCTAAAGCAAAAGTCAGATCACATCATGCCACTACTCAAGAAACTTGGCTGTTTCTCTATTGTTCCTAAGATAAAATGCAAACTCCTTACCCTAGCTCTTTACAATCTGGTTCTAGCCAATCCTTCCAGGGTTATTGCATGTTCATAAACTCTAAATTCCAAACAAATTGATCTACTTTCTGTTCCCTGAACTCCTCCTTCTTTTTCTTGCCTCTTTGCCTCTGCATTGGATGTTGCACATGTCTGAAATATGTTTCCTCTTTTCATTCATTCACTTTAATTTCTATTTTTCTTCATGGCTCATGGCTTAGCTCAGGAGCTGCCTCCTAAAGAAAAAAAAAATCCCTATCCCTTAAGTTGTTAGTTTTTTCTCCCTTCTCAAATAACCTTGGATATATTTATCTATTTACACATTTTATCTTTGACAATAGAATGTAAGCTCCCTGAGGGCAGGTATGTTTTGTTTTTGCTTTTAATCCTTCAGGATCTAGCAAAGTATCTTACACAAAGTTTTCTTGCTATTGTTTAGTAGTTTCAGTCGTATCTGACTCTTTGTGACCTCATTTGGAATTTTCTTGCCGTTTCCTTCTCTAGCTAATTTTACAGATGAGGAAACTTAGGCAAACAAGGTTAAGTAACTTGCCCAGGGCCACACAGCTAGTAAGTGTCTGAGGCCAGATTTGAACTCAGATCTTCCTGACTCCAGGACTGGCACAGTCTCCACTGTGCTGTCTAGGTCCCCTTACATATAGCAGGTGCTTAAAAATACTTGTTGGATTAGACTAGACTAGTAGAAGGGAGAGACCACTGATCTTTGGTGATACTGAGTTACCTAACACTCAGCAGTTAATAGTGGTCTTGAAAATATACTGATTCTAAGTAAAAGTCAATATAGAGGGAGCCAAGATGGTGGAATAAAAGCAAGGACTCACCTGAGCTCTCTCCCAACCCCCTACAAATACCTTCAAATAATGACTCTAAATCAATTCTAGAGTTGCAGAACCCACAAAAAGGTTGAGTGAAACAATTTTCCAGCCCAAGACACCTTAGAAGGTCAGTACAAAGGGTCTGTTGCCCCAGGGTGAAAGTAGAGCACAGACATGGCCCCAGAAAACCAGGAGCAGGTGTTGGGGTGACTAAATCAGTGGCAGCAGTGGCAGCTTTCAGACCTCTCAGCCCACAGATGATAAGGGGATCAGACCACAGAGCAGAAGATTTACAAGGGTCCCCTTGCTGGCACCAGGGGCAAGACTCTGTTGCATTGCCTATATTTGAATCTGGGTCTCAGTCATGGGTCTTAGTCACAGTGTGAGAGAAGCACTAGCAGAGCAAAGCTTGACCTGCAAGGGAGCAGAGACTCTGGTCAGAATTTGAGGGTAGAAAAGAGTGCTTGTGGTCACTCACAAACCAGTGCACAGTATAGGAGAGTAGTAAATACCTCTCCCTAGATCATACCACCTTGGAAGAGCCAAAAACTTACAGGTCTCCAGAATTACCTCTGAAAACAGCTACACAAAAGACCTAAAGCTTGGGACCATGCCCCCTCCAGTTGGGAAGCAGAGTCCCACTTTGTCATAGAGTTAAAAGTCATGAAATAGGATGGAAAATGAGCAAACAACAGAAAAAATTCTGACCATAAAAAGTTACTTTGGTGACAAGGAAGTTCAAAACACACACTCAGGAGAAGACAACTAAGTCAAAACTCCTACATCCAAAACCTCAAAGAAATACATGAATTGATCTCAGGACATGGAAGAACTAAAAAAAAAAATTAAAAATCAACTAAAAGAGGCAGAAGAAAATTGGGAAGAGAAATGAGAGTTGATGTAAGAAAATCATAAAAAGGAGTCAACAGCTCAATAAAAGAGAAACCAAAAATACTGAAGAAAATAACACCTTAAAAAAACAGAATTGGCTAGGTGGAAGAAGATGCACAAAAATTCACTAAAGAGAAGAACTCCTTAAAAAGTAGAATTGACCAAATAGAAAAGGAGGTCCAAAAGCTCACTGAAGAAATAATTCCTTACATGTTAGAATTGGTCAAGTGAAAGCTAATGACTATAAAACATCAAGAAATACTCAAACAAAATCAAAAGAATGGAAAAATAGAAGAAAATGTAAAATATTTCATTGGAAAAACAACTCACATGGAAAATAGATCCAGGAGAAATAATTTAAGAGTTATTGGGCTACTTGAAAGTCATGATTAAAAAAAGAGCATACACATCATTTTTCAAGAAATTATCAAGGAAAACTGCCCTGATACTCTAGAACCAGAGGGTAAAATAGAAATGGAAGGAATCCACCTATTACCTCCTAAAAGATATCCCAAAATGAAAAATCCCAGGAATATTCTAGCCAAATTCTAGACCTCCCAGGCCAAGGAGAAGATACTGCAAGCAGCCAAAAAGAAACAATTCAAATATTGTGGAGGCACAGTCAGGGTAACACAAGATTTAGCAGCTTGTACATTAAAGGATCAGAGGTCTTGGAATATGATATTCCAGAAGGCAAAATAGCTAGTATTACAATCAAGAATCACCTACATATATATAATGAGTATAATTCTTCAGGGGAAAAAAATGGACATTCAATGAAATAGAGGACTTTCAAGCATTCCTAATGAAAAGACCAGAGCTGACTAGAAATTTGACTTTCAAATACCAGACACAAAAGAAGCATAAAAAGGTAAATAGGAAAGAGAAATCATAAGGGGTTTGATAAGCTTAAATTTTTTATATTCCTATATTAGAAAATGTTATTTATAACTCCTAAAAATTTTCTCATTATTAGGGCAGTATACATAGGACTATATACATAGACAGAAAACAGAGGTATGGATTGAATGTGATGCTGTTATTATCTAAGAAAACAAAATTGAGATGAGAAAGAAGAATGCACTGGGAGAAGGGAAACGAGAGATGTAGAATGGGATAAATTATCTGACATAAAAGAGATTTTACAGTGTAGGGGGAAATGGGGGAAGGGGAGAGGGGAGCATGTGAATCTTACTCTCATCAGAATTGGTTCAAAGAGGGAATAATATACACACTTGGTTGTAGAAACCTCCCAAAGAGATAAAAAACACAAAGGAAAAGGACCTATGTGTACAAAAGTATTTATAGCAGCTCTTTTTGAGATGACAAATAATTGGGAATTGAAGGGATGTCCATAAATTGGGGAATGGCTGAACAGGTTGTCATATATGATTGTGATGGAATACTATTGTGCTTTGAGAAATGATGAGCAAGATGCTCTCAGAAAAGCCTGGAAAGACTTACATGAACTGATGCAAAGAGAAATGAGCAGATCTAGGAAAACATTTTACACCATAACAGCAATATTATATGATGATCTACTATGAGTGACTTAGCTAGTCTCAGCAATATAATAATCTAAGATAATTTCAATAGAACTTATTATAAAAAGTGCTGTCCATTTCTAGAGAAAGAACTGGTAGAGTCTGAATGCTGTTCAAAGATATTTTTTTCTTTACTTTATTTTTCTTTTTGTGTGTGGGTGTTTTCTTTCATGAAATAGCTTACATGGAAGTGTGTTTTGCATGACTATACATGTATAACCTATGTCAAATTGCTTGCCTTCTCAATGTAAAGCAGGGAAGGAGGGGGAGAATTTACATGTGCTTGGGAAAAATATTAAATAAGAAAAAAAAAGAGTCACTATAAAACTATCCTTGTTAATCACTGATTTGAATTTTGTCAGAGGGCTATCAACACAGGCTGAATTTAATTGTATTTACATTGAAGAAGATAAAACTTTAAGTTTCATGGATTTGCTAGTGGAGAATTCTTCTCCTGGGTTGCTGAGTCGTCCTATTTTCTCAGTCTAATTCTTTAAAGGCACTTATTACATCTTTTTTCTCCCTCCTCATGGAATTCTGAGGCATAGAAAGAAGGACAAGAAATCTGTAGGAGCAATTTGTTGAAACAAATTTATCTCTTCAAAGCATATGGTGTCAAGTCAGTAAGGGCTACCACTTAGGCAAAGCTATCTCAGATCTAATCAAATCTCCTCAAATTAATAGGATTGTACATTTACATGAAATATCCTCTCATCATGAAAATTCACATAGCAGAATTATGAATTACTGAAGTCTGCCATATCTCAAATGCACCCAAAGGAATAACATCTCCCAAATTTATAGAGATTTAGGATCCTGTGACACATTTTCTGTCTGCCATTTTGTCTATGTCACTGCTCCCACCCAGCTGGAGCACTTGGCTCCCTTTATCATGTGTCTAATTAGAATCACACTTTGCCAAGTTCAACAACTACTGTGTGGATGTACAAACAGAAGTTACTGAGGATATCAACCATCAATTAAATGAGCAAACCATGAAGCTGAGAACAGAATGGTCAACAAAAGCACAATCTGTTAGTTGGCTGATCATAGTTGTGCATGAAATGGTATCCTGACAACCACACATCCCAGTAGCCATTGCTTGAGGCTCCATTGGTCTTCAGCTGTATGTGGTATCATCTCATATTTTCCAACATACATTGTGACAAGCTATATCAGAGATATTTTAAAGGAGGGTCATATGTTCAACTAATTGAAAAAGTACACAATAGATAAAAGAATGACTTGAAGATCAGTTTAAAAGTGTTAAGGGAAATCTTCAGCCCAGACCTCTGCTGATTAATAATCCTACAAATGCCAATACCTTCTGTTTTTTTTTATCTTGATGTCTTGACATCATCTATTCATTTATTCAATAAGCATTTATTGTGCACCTACTTATGCTGAGCATTAGGGCTGTAAAGATAGAAACAAAGCAACTCCTGTCCTCAAAGTGTTCCCATTGCACTGAGAGTGGGGGTGGGATAGACAACATATACATAGATAAGTAAATATGCAATATTTGCAAAGTACGTGCAAAGTAATTTCTATAATAGGGCAGTGAATTGTTGACTAAGGAGTTCAGAATAGAGTTCGTGATCCCTCGAAATCAGCATGTCTAAAAAAAAATCCAACTTTTTATTTCTTTTTGTCTTATTAAGTCCTCATCCAACTCTCCTCTTTCAATCAATAACAATATTCTTCTGAACCCAAAATAGCAAATTTTGACTCCTCTCCTCCTTGTCCTCCATATCCTCCACAAGTACAGTAGAATGTAAAGTCCTTAAGGGTAGACACCATTTTTTTTTGCTTTTTTTGATGAGAGAGTTGGGGTTAAGTGACTTGCCCAGAGTCACACAGCTAGTAAGTGCCAAATGTCTGGGGCTGGATTTGAACTCAGGCCCTCCTGACTCAAAGCCTGGAGCTCTATCCACTGCGCCACCTTGCTGCCCTCAGACACCATTTTTAAAAATCATTGTCTTCATATCCCTAGCACAGTGTCTAGCACATTTGTTGTTCAGTTTTTCAGTTGTATCTGACTCATCATAATTCCATAGATCCATAGCCTAACACTACTGTCCATGAGACTGTCTTGGAAAGGATATGGAAGTAGCTTGCCATTTCCTTCTATAGTGGATTAAGACATAGAGATTAAGTAACTTGCCCAGGATCACACAACTAGTAAGTGTCTAAGGCCAGATTTGAACTCAGGCCTTCCAGACTCCAGGCTCAGTGCTCTATCCACTGAGGCACCTAGCTGCCTCTGTCTAGCACATACTAAGTGCTTAATATTTATTGGATGAATTGAAAGTCTATTGATATTTACTTTACAATGCACCTTAGATTTGTCCTAAAACCTCCATTTCCACTGTTACCACACAAAGCCAGGCCAGGATTGTTATTGTTTTGTCATTTCAGTCATGTCCAACTCTTATTGACCCTATTTGGGGTTTTCTTGGCAAAAATAGTAGAGTGCTTTACTATTTCCTTCTCTAGCTCATTTAACAGATGAGAAACTGAGGCAAACAGGGTTAAGTGACTTGCCTAGGGTCACACAGATAGTAAGTGTCTAAGGCCAGATTTGAACTCAGGGAGATGAGTCTTCCTGACTCTAGGCCCAACACTATCCAATGCACCACATAGCTGCCCAGGCCGTGACTACTTTACATCTAAACTATTATCATTTGTTGAGTTGGCTTTTCCATGTCCAGCCATTTCTCATTCCACTTCCTCCTGCACACTATGACTAAATGAATCTTCCCAGAGTACTTCTTTCAAAATGTTATTCCTATGTTAGAAAACTTGCTACATTTCTCTACCATCTCAAGATAAATACAGTCTTTCTTCAACTTTTGCAGGGGTAACATTCATAGAAAATGGCATGAAAATTAAAAATGTGAATTTTGATACATTGACCCTATAGGAAATAGGGGATTAGATTCTTGTGACCATCAAAAACTGTAACCTTCCAATAGTTATTGATAAAAACACAATTTTCTGCACATAATTCTATATAACAAAACACCAATTCTGATAACATATACTTTTCCTAACACAGTAACCATGAAATATCCATAAAATGCAGTATACAAAATAAAATTGGTAACATGCAAAACATTTTTCTCACTAGTTAATTCCCTAGAATTTTGTGACCTGTTGTGCCAACACCTCAATTTTTAAAAATTGATTTCAGGCTATATTCACTTTTCATAACACATGAAATCTGCAGATTTCATGTGTTATGAAAAGTGAATATACCATAAATAATGTGTAGCAAATACAATTGTTAAAACTGAAACATTTTTAATCTGAATCTTACCTTCTACTGTGTCATATGGTGGTACAAGGGCATTGTATTGTATACTATATTGCAGTCAATCTCTCTACCTTGTCTGCTCTCTGAAAATGAGTACCACTCTCTCAACAAACTTGTGTGCATCACAGCTTATTTTTTTTTCTCTGCTGTGCATAGCTGCAAATGCGAATGGTTGCCAATGCAAAAGTGAAAATGAGGTTACTAATAAAATCACATGAATGATTGAAGTCATGAAAGTTAAATGTACAAATGTTGAAGATTGCAAATACTCCGTACCTTGACACGCAGAGACCTCCACATTCTGACTCTGTTAAATCTTTCCATTCTTATTCACATAAATGTATTCTCTATTTCAGATAAACTACTTTATTCTTTACCCTTTGAAAATCACTTACCTATCTACCATGGCTTATCTTACTACCACCTCCTGGAAAACCTTCACTGCCTATCAAATTTCTACCAATATTTCATTGACCAATTTAAGGCTCATATCCTCCAACCACTTCATTCTATAATATCTTTCTTTCCTCTGAATGGCTATGGTACTTACTCTTTTTACTATAAGACTGATGTGACTCATAAAAATTATATATTACATATAATATACATATTTATATATGTACATTCCACATATGCATATATTATATATTATATCATATGCATATATTATATATTACATCATATATTATATTATCTTTTATGGTATAATGATAGTATATATTATGTAATTATAAAGCATAATGCCCAACACGTAGTAAGTACTATATACATGTTAGCTATTGTTGTTGTTGTTGTTGTTGATGATGATGATGATGATGATGATGATGATGATGATGATGATGATGATGATG
>NW_020954559.1:19532304-19549571 GCF_900497805.2 Vombatus ursinus | reverse complement strand
TGATGATGATGATGATGATGATGATGATGATGATGATGATGATGATGTTTCCAACTAGGCATAATGTTCTTGGGGTGGGGAGTCTATGTCTTCTACAGCAATGTTTCAGTTGGTCTGGATCACTTGAAATTTGACTTTTATATAATAGAACTTATTAGATAGGTGATCCTTGTCAAGTCACTTGCCCTCTCTTTGTGCCTCATTTTCCTAATTTAAAAAAAAAGAAGGGAGAAGAAATGAGCTAGATAAATGTTAAAGTCACTTTTAGCACTAAATGCTATGAAAAAATCTAGCAAATTTTCTAGATAAGTGAATCTTACTCCTTTCAAAAGCCAAAATTATATTTTCCATATAAATCTCTTAAAATTATTATAAACCTCCTATCTTTTTTAAGTTGTTCAGAAATGATTTTTTGTTTTATGTTAGTTGTTTTCCAATCAATGTCCTAACTTATTGAATCCAAACTTATAACAAGGAAATCAGTTAAGTCAAATCAATACAAAATAGCTGTATCTGATAGTGTATACAACATCTAGCCCCCAATTTATTCATTCTATTCACTTAAGATATGCCTATAACTATATTTAAATCTACATCTACATCAGCTTATCTAGCTATCTTAAGATATCAGGTTTTTTTTCACTCATTCATTCATACATTTGATTTTTTTTTGTTTGTTTTACTAGCTAATACTCATTGTTTCTTATGGTGCAATAATGTTCATTATATTTAAATAACACAATTTATCCAGTCATTTCCCCCAAATAGATGTTCACTCATTTGTTTCCAATTTTTGGCTATTCCCCTCTTTCTTTGAATAGTTCATTCTAAATTTAAAAAATTAAGATTTTTTTAGATGATTTAGAATCATCATCACATAAATAAATTATTATAATGTACTACAATGCAGAATATTCTCAGGGGCTATCAAGGAGCAAGGGATTATTTACATTTACTATCCCCAAGAAGTTAATATTTTCACTGTTTTTTCTTTATTCTATAACTCTACTGTCAAGCAGCCATCTGTGACTTTTTTTTCCTACTGCCATTATACCTCCTTCTAGTAGGCACTCCTACATTTTAAATTTATAACGCCTAACCTTTTGAAAACTGCAAAACCAGGCATTAAATTAACTTCTTGGGACAATTGTGTTTAAAATAAGAGAGAATAGGGACAGAATTACCCTCTGGGTAAAGTACAGAATCCTTAGTGTATAAATTTGGTGACATAGATTTTAATAATTTAGATATATGTTTGATTGCTATATTCTTGATAATTCAGGTTTCTGAATGAGTGACCTTGTCCCCAGATAAGTAAACTATCATATCAGTATTTTGGATCTCATAGAACACTTAGCACAATGCTTTGAATATGTGACACACACATATACACACATACACACACACATAATGTATGTACATATAATACATACATATGTTACAGTTTTGTGGAGGCTCCTTTACATACATATGTATGTATTACAAATACATATCATATACATACATACATATACATATATAATATTTGTTGATTGATTAGTTAATTGATTTAAAAAACAGCAGGAGACTGGGTTTTAAGCTTAGCCCAAATGATATGCTTAGCACAGTGTCTGGCATATAGAAAGCACTGAATAAATCTTTATTGATTGATTGATACATCCTTAGGGTCATATTGTCATAGTTTCTCAGTCCCTTGTATTTTCATGCTATTAATTTTAACTTTCAGGATAGCATAGTATTATTGTCAGTGTTTTACAAAAAGATAAATAAATATCAAAATAACCTTAACCCTGCCCTTATGATACCTATTTGACTTTAGTCTTTGTAGAGCCAAGTTTACTAGAGTACACACATTCCCTCTGTTTTCTGAGCATGAAACCAACTGCTGCTGTCTGGGCATATGTTGTTTTCTGTCAACATCTGGAATTTTAGATACTGCATTCATTTGATGATCTGGTGGGTGTATAGGCACTGACTGTGTTAGCTTCATTGCATTTATGAAGTCTATAATGCCTAATGAGCCTTTCTGTTGGCTTTCAGAAGAAAAGGAAAAACTTATGATTGTCTCCTTGAGAAATTGCAAATGATCTCATTTATTTCCCCCCTTGCCCTTGTGAAAAACTAGCTCAAGTAGCAGACTTTTATTCTTAATAAGCTGTTAATTCAAGCAGAAGGCGATTTCACACATTTTTCTAACCTTATCTGAGGTCTCTGTATCACTCTCTAATTTGTGGTAGACATGGCTCCATGTGTTGATACAAGTAGTGATGGCGATAAAGATATACATTATAGCTTCATTAAGGTTTGCGTGTTTCATGTAAAGCTCTCCTACAATGATTATGAGGAATTAAATAATAATGGTGGTAAAGAAGGACACAGGGCATGAAAAAAGGGAATTCAAACTATACTAACCAAGGGGTAAAAACAGGTGTGCAGCTGGGAGTTAAAATGAAATGAGGAATTAATGAATTAGAAAACCAGAGAAAAGAAAGGCTTTTTATCAGGTGGCAGGACGTACATGATAGCAGGAATAGGATGAAGTGAGCATGTGTTGGCATGGGGCAAATGGTAGTTTTAAGTGAATGATGTTTTAAGTGACACAGTCTATTAATAGGTTGAGTTCCATGGGTAAGCGCTTGTTGACTCATTTTTTGTCCATCTTACCTAATATTTTTCCTTTGGTAAATATTGACTGAATCTATCAGATCTTTAAAGGATACTGTATGAATCACCAATAAATATATCTAATCTGTGAACTACATAAACATAAATGATAATATTGATATTTATATGAATATTGTAGATGATAATTCACAGAACATTCGTTTTCATGGAGTCCTAATACATAATGGGTTACAAAAAAAAAGTCCTGCAAATATGCCACCATTGAGTTTAATTCAATTCAACAAATACTTGCTAAGGATTTAACACTGTGGTAGGTGCTAGGTATACAAAAAACAATAACAAAAGATTCATTCTTCAAGGATTTTATATTCTATTGGGGAGGTTACAACCTATACAGTTAAAAAAATAGAAAGTATACATAATACAGCCTCAAGATTGAGAAAGTGTTAATTGGGAACATCAGGAAGGATCTTAAGTAGGAGGTGGCTCCTTGATGGAAGCTAGAGATTCCAAAAAGTCAAAGTGAAAAGGGATATATATTCCAGACATTAGGAACCATTTGTGCAAAGGCACAGAGGTAGTTGCTGCGTACTGTGTACAGGCTAATTTAATTGGAACAAAGCATGCATAAAAGAGAGTAATATGAAACAAGACGAGAAAGATACATAGTAGTCAGATTATAGAAAACTTTGCATGTCCAAGAGGAGATTATATATATATATATATATGTACACACACACAATATATGTATATATATCATTAAATATTTCCAATTAAATGTAAAAATTTAACATTTAAAAAAATTTTAAATTATAAATTTTATCACTCCCTCTCTTTTTACCCCCTCCTTGAGAAGGCAAGCAATTTGATATCAATTATACATTTGAAGTCATGCAAAATATATTTCCATAATAGCCAGGTTGCAAAAGAAAACATAGACCAAAAAAAAAAAAAAAACAAAACAAGGAAAATAAAGAAAGTTAAAAAAGTATACTTCAATTTTTATTCAGAGTTCATCAATTCTGTCTCTGGAGGTAGATAATATTTTTCAGCATGGACCCTTTGGAATTGTCTTGGATCATTGTCTTAATCAGAGAAGCTAAGTCTTTCACAGTTGATCATCCTTATAATCCTATAATATTTTCCTGGTTCTTCTCCCTTCACTTTTCATGAGCTTGTATAAGTCTTCCCAGGTTTTCTGAAACCACCTTGCTCAACATTTCTTATAGAATAATAGCATTCCATCACAATCGTATATCACAACTTGATCTGTCATTCCCCAATTGATGAACATCCTCTGGTTTTCCATTTCTTTGCCACCACAAAAAGAGCTGCTATAAACTTTTTTTTTTGCACAAATAAGACCTTTCCCCCTTTTTATGATTCCTCTGAGCAATAGACCTACTAGTGGTACTATTGGGTCAAATGGTATGCAGAGTTTGATGGCAATTTGGGTGTAGTTCAAAATTGTTTTCTAGAATAATTGGACCAATTCACAGCTCCAAAAGTAGTGCATTTTCTGTCATTTTAGTAATTATTGAAGGTTTTTTGAGTATTGAGTTGAGAGTGGGTTTGAAAAAATGTTAACATTAACATGATTAGATCTATGTTTTAGGAATATTTATAAATATTATAATACACATTATAATATTATATAATAAGTAAAATTCTAAATATTTAGGAATATTTATTCTAAACACATGTGTTTCTGAATTACTAATCTCTACTGAACTTTAATTGTATATAATTGACTTTTGGACATTGTAAACCTAGATATCCCAGAAGCATCTTAAACTCAACATGTCTAAAATAGAAGTCACTATCTTTCCCTCAAATTCTGTTCTTGATATGTTTTGATGGTAGCACTAACAACCTCAGTGTTATCATTGATTTTCCCATTCTCTCTCAACCCAAATTGCCAATCTGTGGCCAAATCTTGTTTCTAACTTCACAAAATCTCCTTTTCATGTCCCCCTCTTTCCATTAACACAGCTATCACCCAGGTCCAAGTTTTTATCATCTCTTTTCTTAACTCTAACAATATCCTTTTAACTGTCTCCCTTGCTTCAATACTTTCCTCAGTCTATTGTAGCCTCCATTATAGATACCAAAATGATTTTCTTTAAGCATAGGTATGATTTGTCACTCCCCTTTTCAAAAAACTTTAGTAGTTCAACATTACCTCTGTTGTTACTGTAAGTCAAATACAACTTCCATTGTCATTTAAAGCTCTTCACAAATTGTTTGCCACTTTCCTTTGTAGTATTATTTCTCTTTATGCATTCTTTGGTCTCAGTATACTGGCCTTCTTTCTGTTTTTCATGTAACAATTCTTATCTTCATACCTGTGCAATGGCTTGCTGGAATGCCTTTCCTCATTATCTCTGCCACTTTTTCATTGTTGAATTTATTTCCTTAGAGCCTAGCATATATCTTATTACAGTAGTTGCTTAATAAATGTTTGTTTATTGCTCAGTTGATTATGATATCCAGGATTCATTTGACATAGTAGAAAGAATGCTAGACTTGAAGTAAAGAAAACTCAAGTTTGAATTCCACCTATGACACTTAATAGTTGCTTGACTCTGGGCAAACCAATTCTTGTCTCTGAACCTTACTTCCATTATTTGTAAAATAGGAATAAATATACTTATACTATCTAACTCACAGGGTTGTTATGAAGCTTAATGAAATAACATATGTAAGGTGCTATTTAAAAGACAATGATAGTTGATGGTGTTTGAGTAGAGGAATGATAGAGAAAAAGAGTGAGGGTAGACACAATATAAGGACACAGAAATTCTGGGGAAAAAACCCTGAAAATTTCAGTTTAGAAAGGTGAAAACTGAGATGAAACCTGATCACGATCTTTGCAGTCACAAGTGACACGATTGAATTAACATGAACTTGTACATTAACTCCTGAAATACTAGGTTAAGGGGAGTTTAGCCCTTTGAGCTTTGAGCAAGATGAAACTACACCAAAAGTTATTAAACTGTGAATACCCTTTGACTGAGAAATGCTTCCACTTGATCTGTAACCTGAAGAGATCAAAGAAAGAGAAAAAGCACCAATTTGTTATTATTATTATTATTATTATTACAGCATCTCTTTTTATGGAGGTCAAGAATTGGAAACTGAGGGGGTACCCATCAATTAGAGACTGGATGAAAAAGTTATGTTCAATAAAGTACTACTATTCTAAAAGAAATGATGCAGGGGAGAGTTTAAGAGAAACTTGGGAAGACTCATCTGAACTGTTGCAAAGTAAAGTAAGCAGAACCGGCAGAAAAATTTAATAACAGCAATATTATAAAGACAAATAACTTTGAAAGACTTAGTGGTTCTGATCAATACAGTGATCAAACATAACCTCAGAGGATACATGATGAAACATACTATTCAAACCATTTCCAAATAGAGAGGTGATGGACTGAAGCATGTAGATTGAAGCATATGTGTGTATACACACACACATACATGCACACATACATATATACATATGCATATATACTCTGACTATGTACATATTTATATATTCATATATGAGTATAGTTTACTATTTGGGTGGGCTATTGCTTTTAATAATAGTGGGAAGTCAATGATGACAACAAGGTTGCCATCAGCAGTAATAGTATCGCTGTCTTTCTTTCTCTCTCTTTCCCTTTCTCTCACTCTTTCCCTCTCTCTCTCCCTCTCTCTCTGTCCCTGTCTCTGTTTGTCTCTGTCTGTGTCTGTGTTTCTGTGTCTCTGTGTCTCTGTGTCTCTGTGTCTCTGTCTCTCTCTCTCCTGTATGTGTGTGTGCATTTGGACATGACTAATGTAAGAATTTGTTTTGCTTGAATATATATATATATGTAATGAATTTTGTTTTCTTTGCTTTCTCAAAGGTTGGGGGAAGGGGATGTCATAAGGAGAGAATTTATTAGTAAAAATAAAATAAAATAGAATTAAAAAAGAAATTTGAGCAAGATAAGTTTAGGTCAAACAAAAAGAAATAATGTACTTTTTTATATCAGGTACATGAATAATTATCGATATGGTCATGTAGAGAGAAAATATTAATTAATTCCAAAGATTTTGAACAGATTAATGATAATTCCAGAGCTATAAATGGATACTGAAAGAAGTTAACCTATATCTAATACTTAAGGCTGACATTAGGGAACACAATCAGGCTCCCCTGATGATGCATATCTTGAATTTTCTGTACTGGGATGGTGGACTGGGTAGAGCATGTTTGCCACCTTATATTCCTATGCTATATCTTACATCTAGAATAAAATATAAAATATTTTGTTCAGCTTTATAACCTGGTCTCTTCCTACTTTTACAGTTTTCTTATACCATATTCCTTTCCATGTACTCTATGATCCAGTGCCACTGGCCTTCTTGCTATTCTTTGCACAATACACTCTTTGCACAATACACTCAATACACAATACACTTTGCACAATATACATCTTCTGACTCTGTGCATTTTTGATGGACATGTCTCAACTGCTCTCCTTCCTCACCTAAGCCTCCAGGATTCCCTGACTTCCTTCAAATCTCAGCTAAAATCCCACTTTCTCCAAGAAACTTTACTCAATTCTCTTTAATGCTGTGTGTTTACTCTGATATTACCTCTAAGTTTTGTAAGATATTGCATTATATTGTGTTGTATTGTATCTTATTGTATCATATTATATTATTGTTGTTAAGTCATGTCTGACTCTTCATGACCCCAGGGACCATATCTTGGCAAAAATACTGGAGTGGTTTGCCATTTCCTTTTTCAGTGGATTAAGGCAAGTAGGGGCTAAGTGACTTGCTCAGGGTCACATAGTAAGTGTCTGAGGCCAGATGTGAACTCAGGTCTTTCTGACTCTAGGCCCAGTGCTCTATACTCTGAATATTCTAGCTGTCTCATGTTATGCTATACTACAACATATAGTATGTCATATTATACTATATTATTATATTATCATATGATTTACATACATATCAATGTACATTCATACAACATATGTTGTGTATATTTGTGTGTGTATGTGTATGTATCCTGGACATAATTGTTTTCATGTTTTCTCTCTTATTAGATTGTGAACTCCTTGAGGGCAGGGATTATTTACATCCTCAGTTCTTAGCTTAGTGTCCAGGACATAGTAAGCATTAATAAATGCTTGTTGACTTAACATGACCCACTGGAGCTGTTAAAAAGATTACTGGAGTTAACATAAGTTTAAAAAACATAGAAGTAGCACCTGCTATTAATGGCATTTTCAGGAAAAAGAGGTAAAAAAGAGGCTTGGGGATAAACACAGCTTGAGTTCATTAAGTTTGAAGTAATCACATGCAAGGGGAAAACTTCCATTTGATCTAAAGAGCCAAGCCAGCAGACTACCACCTATCTGAGAAGTGTATGTTATTGAGGAAACCAGTAGCATTGTCTATGCCAGTGGTGTGTATCTGATAGCTGATTGCAGAAGGGTTGAAGAAGTCTGTTATTATTAATTATTATTATTATTATTATTATGGTGATATCAAACATTACCTTATTGTTTGCCTCATTTGTCAATTTGGTGTGGCTTTCTATAGTTTTCTCCTGTCAAAATCAAACATGGAGAGTTAGTCTTGTCCATTTCTGTTCTAGGAGGGTAGAAAGTTCAGGAGAACTTCTATTTGCATATATGCACAGTGGGATTATGGGAATAAGCAAAAAAAAAAACTTTGCCTTATGTCAGATTCATTTTGGGAGAATGCCTCTGAAGTTGATTGAATCCAGATTTTGTTGGTAGGTACTTATTTGAAAGCTTGTTCTAAAGCATTTCCCTCCACTAAGTTATAAGACAACATTGAAGAAGAGATTGTTTGAAGGCAAGCTAAAAGAGATGACAGTAAAAATTTCCCTAAAAGGTGAGGTCAGAGAAGAGATAGTATATGAAGACCTAATGCAAGAGGACTTGTAAGACACTTGCTTTTTATTTGGAGAAAGAAGTTATTATACAGCAATATCAATGAGTTTATCTAGCAACACTGAGCTAATTTACCAAATTATTACAACCACTACAGATGAAAACAAAGAGCCTTTCTATGAACTGTAGAGTTGGAATCATTTGCATGTCTTTTCTAAAGGCTTTGATTTTCATTCTGCCACTTACTCTTACAAACATTTCTTTCTTATGGAATTAAATCTTGGAATCTTCCCAGTCATCTAAGCTGAAACTGGTTGGTAGTTTTCAGAAGGAAGGAATTAGACATCTTTCATTGTGGAAAAAAATGAACTATCCTATATCCTGTGCTTTGACCACTAATCTTAGGGAAGAAACAGAATGTTGGCAGGCCAACAACCTGCTAGAAGAACAGCCCTATTCATAGCCAGGTTCACCAATAAAAAGGTAATGATGCTTTCATGGGACATTTATGTCCTGTCATTGCCACTATTGAAATATAGTCATCTTTTCTCTGCAATGTGAAATGACCTCTGCTCAAGAAAATTTCCTTTGTTTATAAAGTCCTTAAATATATGATACCTTGCATAGTGTTAAGCACCACAAATGCTCTTATTTTACTCAAAATCAGAGCCACAAAACTTGGCATTAATTGACCTCTGATTATTTCATCCGAAATTTTCCTCAGGAAGATTATAGAAATCCTTGAGCTAGGAAGAGATATCTGTTTTCTTTTTTGAATTCTTTATAGCACCCAGATGAGTGCTGGTCATACAGTAGGGATTTAATAAATCCCTCTTTATTAGTTGATTGAATGTATACTATGAAAATTGCTTGTTTGCATAGTGATAAAACAAAAACCTAATTTTTTTAAAAGATGAAAGCAACATGGAGCTCTCCATGGTTTTGAAATGTCCATTCTTAGCAGAGTCAAAAATTTATACATCTCCCAGAGTTTATTGGATCATAGATTTATGTATGAAATGAACCTTAGGAGTCAGGTAGCTTGACCACCTCAGTTTACAGATGATGAAAATGAGGATGTTAAGTTACTTGCCTGAGGTAACACTGCTTTTAAGTGGCAGAGCTGGGATTTTAACCCTAGTCTTCTGATCCTAACCTGAAACTATTTTCATTCTAAATAATCAACTACACTGCCACAACACCAGAGGAAAATTTATTAGAGAAGTAGCATCACCTTTCAGGAAGCAATTACTACACAGCTATGCCGAAAAACTTGGCAAGGAGCTTTTTGACACTGACCACTCTTTGGTCTAACTGGAGAAGTTTTTTCAGAGTAGTGAGTCTGGCAACTGGTATTACATGAGCTTTTATTAAAATTTACTTCTTGAGAAACTCTGTTCTTGTAGCATTTGCTGACCAATTCCTTCCATCCTGCTGTATAAATGTGTGTTTACCATTCTTAGCTATGGTCTTTGGGTCAAGAGAGGCTCAGTTTGTCTTCTGTGTCCCTATTAAAGTATAATTCTCTTGTAGAGTTCCACTTATGATGTATGTATGTAGGCAGGTGTGTGTGTGTACATGTATACACACACATATATGTATACACACTTATATACATATATACACACAGATGTATATACATATATATCTCTCCAGTATATAAATACATGTACAAGTACATACACATGTATATGTATGTATGTGTATGCACATGTGTGTATATATGTGTATGTATGTATATATAGTCTGGAGAGATGTTGTAACCTAGTTTTCAGCTATTTAATTAAGGGTTGAAGGCTAGTAATGAGAATATCCCTCTTCCCAACCACTTTCCAAGATTTCTATTAGAAAAGAAATAATGACAAGTTCACAAAACTTTTGGTATCAGAGGCCTTTATTTCCAAAATCCATCTTTTTTTTTCCTGACTTCATCCTACTCTTCTGCCTTTGCTCCTTGCTTCTCTCTGGGCCTTGGTTTGACTTTGAATTGGCATTGAATTGTTGAGGCTACAGAGTTGGGAACCATCTATGATACAGAGTTTAGATATTTGTGGAGTCTTGTACAGATGAGTTTAGAGAAGACTTTCCCAGGTCACTAAAAAGAATAATCTGGGGTGGAGAGGAACCTCAGTAAGAATGAAATTCTCAGTGAGAAAGAAAGACAAAAATAATCATAAAAATTTCCTCTTGCTCAGAGCTTCTTAAATTTCAGTGGCTGGCAGATAAATTTCCTTTAGAGGCTACACTTCTCCTTAATTTCAATGGCTGCTTCTGCCATGAGCTCCTGTTTTAGAGGCAAGTGCTTTATGGGGTTGGTCCAAGTAATTGCTAACAACAGTTACCTAGTGCCGGAATAATTGTATCATGCCATTTAGAAATGGCTTCTTTTATATCAACTCCCATTTGTGAGTTATGAACACCCAATGTAATTTAGCACAGCAATCAGGGTACCAGAGATAATATTCTTCTTTACTGTATCCTGAATCTCTCTAGTGTCTTGTTCTCAGGTTTTCCAATAATGTTTCTCACCTTCAGACTTGACCTCCTGGCTTATTCTTATTGCTGGCTCTTGCTGCCTCTCCCTTGCCTGCTTCCACCTCATTACTAACTCAACTTTCCTCTCCCATTTGTTGATCTGTCTTTCCTGCTGACATTGGCCTACAACAGCTCTGCCTATGAGACCATACTAATCTGCCTTACTTGCTCTCTTGTTCTTCCTAGGTTCCTTTTAGCATCAAGTGTAAGAGATGCATAAATTAGGGATGAATAGAAAGAATTGAATGAAAGGTACAGAGTCCAGTGAGATTACATATATGTATGTATATGTGTGTATAAGTATATATGTGTATATATACACACACACACAAATCACTCAGGATACATCTTCTTAGAGTTTTTGCCATTTCTAATTCATAGGATTTCATCATCTCTCTTTCTGTTATGAAGCTTTGTCTTATTCACCCTACTCCATTAATGATGATAACCAGGAACATCCTCATGACTGTTTTCAAATATGTTTAGAAGCAACAGTCCTATTGATGTATGTACAAATGTTGATGGTAACTGATGGTGTTTTTTTTAAACTGACAAAATGGCTCCTTAGTAACTTACCTACTTTATCTCATACCTCTGTAAATTGATTTGTGTCTACCTAATTTTCATTGCCCTTATGAATACAAGCCCTAATCTTATCATTATGGAGTTCTTAGCCGTAGTAATGACATATTTTGAAACCATTCTGGAAAGCAACTTGGGATTATGCACAAAAAGTTACTAAGGAGTATGTGCCCTTCGACCCAGCTATACCACAGTTAAGACTATACCCAAAACACATCAAAGAAAGAGGAAAAGATCTTTCACATGCAAAAATATTTAGAGTAGCTCTTCTTGCGGCATGGAGACTAATTTTACCTATCAGTTGAGGAATGACTGAATAAATTGTGGTATATGAATATGATAGAGTAAAATTGAGATGTTAAAAATGAAGAAATAGATAATTTCAAAAAGACATGGAAAGACATATGAACTGATATATAGTAAAGTAAGCAGAACAAGAACAATTTATACTATAATATCAGTGCATAAAAAATGGATAATTTGAAGACTTTTATAAGCTGATGAAGAATAAGACTAGCAGAACTGGGAGAACAATTTATATGTAACAACAGCAGTGTAAAAAGAAACAACTTTAAAAGCTGTAAGAACTATGATTCTGAAGGTCAAATGAGGAACTGTGCTAACAATCACTGTGCTTAGCACAGTGCCCAGCACATAGTAAGCACTATATAAATGTTAGCTATTATTATTAGTAGTAGTATTACTACAGAGAAATGATTGATTTAGGGCACTATATATACATACAGTGTGTGTATGTGTGCATGCATATACACACAGCCATTGAGGGGATACATTTTTTCTTGACTTTACATTTGTTGTAAGAAATTAGTTCTTTTCTTTTTTTCTAAAGGGATGGGGTGTAGAAGAGAGAAAAGATATATGTTTGTTAATTATTCAAAAGAGAAAGGAGGCATTACAGATATGAAATATTGCATGTACTTTCAGATGAGGTCACGGTATTATTAATTTTATTTTACTGTTTTACTGTGTTACAAAAGGCTTCTCACGAAGTGGGAGTAATCTGTATATGTTTTTAATGTAAAACGAGACATAAATAATTTACATTAAGAAAATGAAGCACAGCCTGGGAATATTTAAGCAGGAGAAGAAAAGACTTTGGGGAGATATATGATAGTTGTCCTGTATTTGAAGGATTGTTATGCAGAAGAGGGATTAGACTTCTTATTCTACTTTACTGTGAATTGCAGAACTAGGACCAATGAAAGGAAATTATAGGGAGGCAGATTTGTGTTCAACATAAGAAAAAAATTCCCTAACAGTTACATGTGTCAATTCAATTCAATTCAATAAACATTTATTAAGCACCTATTCTATGCCAGACATTTTGCTGGATTCTAAGGACACAAAGACAAAACAGAAGCAAATACCATTTTCTAGGAGATAATATTTTATTGGGGAATAGAGTGAAGAACACAATATGTACATAGATAAGTAAATACAAAGTGTAGAAAAATAATACAAAATATTTGCAGGAAAAAGCAGTTTCTTAATAACTGGTGTGATCAGGAAATCCCCTCTCCTATAGGAGGTAGCCCTTGGACTATATCTTGAAGAACACTAGGCATTCCAAGAGATGGAGATAAGGATGGAGTACATTTCAGATATAGAGATATACCCGAGTAAGGTCATGGAGGTGGTAGATGGCACATCATACAAAGAGAATAGTTAGCAGGTCAATTTGGTTTCAATGGAACACTTTTGAAGAAGAATAATATAGATTACTATTGCAAAACTGAGTGGGAGTCAGATTGAGGAAGACCTTTCACATGGCAGAGGATTTTGTACTTAAATCATCAAGTATACAGGGAACCATTGAAAATTTTTGAGTAGGGAAGGGGCATAGTCAAATCTGTGTTTTGGGACAATTTCTTTTGTATCTTTTTAAAAATTTCCCACTGTGCCTAACAATGTTTTGCATCATTGTAGGAACCAATAGAAAACAGGATGGCAAAACCCTTCTCTTCTACTTGTTAGCTGCCAATTCAGAAACAGGGGAATAGACTGGAATTTTCAGGAATGTCTGTGGGACTGAATGACATATCTCATGATTATACAGTACTTTAAGATTTGCAAATTTTTGTGTTCACATGATTTTAATAAAGTGGAACTATAATAAAAAAGAAAATATAAACTACACCCCCCCATCATTCCTACTTCTTCCCAAATCTTCAGAAAAGTTCTCTGTGCACACCCCCCCAAGCTCATGTGAATAAGAGCAGAGATAAAACTATAAGCATTCCCCTGATACAAGAAGGGTAGAGAAGCAAAGACTTTTCCAGCTCACTGGTCTAATTCTAATCAATTACTAGAAAAAACTCAGCAAGCTCTGGGTAATGGCTAATCTCAGCAAATTTTCTCTTAAAGCCAAGCTTTCTCTCAGTTTCTCACCGTTCTCCATTCTTGCTCAATACTCAGACCACTGATGCCTGCCTCTTGAGCCCCCGAACTGTTATCTTGTGTTTGGAAGTCCAATAAAAGGAAAAGTTCCAAAGTATAGCTGGCTGATACATTCCTTTTATTCTTTTACACTCTACTAATCCTCACTTCTAACATAAAGGATGATGAGGATAGAAAGGAAGAAAAGACCATGTATATTATCATTTGATTCTCGTGAAAACCCCAGGTGCAATTATCCCTATTTTACAGTTGAGAAAACTAGCGCAATTGGAGATGTAACATGCCCAAGGTCAGAGGAGGGTGAGGATGATTGGGTGTCAGCTGATTTTTATTTTTGTTTTGTTTTGGTCAATGAGAGGGGTTGCGATACAACATCTTCTCACCCTCATGGCATGGCTATCTGCTCTCTAGCCTTTCTGGGATCTTTAGACTCTTATTTAAGGCTTTACCACTCTCATCTCCCTTACACTGGCAAGAGATTAATCAAAAAGTCAAGGTTTGATCCTGTGTGCACAGCCTATTAGAATCATCATCACTCATCGTAAGCATTTAATTGAACACAATAAATATTTTAGCACTAAGACTTGGCAGGCCTACTGTTCCTGGACTTCTCCAGGGTACTCATAGAATAAGGAACACTTATGAAACCCAAGTTTTCTGTAAGCTCTAGAGCTTATAGCAATACTTAGGGATGTGCCTTAATATTTTGCTGCAGCTGAGACCTGGCTGATATGACATTGAATTTAAATGTAGAACTGGAAAGAGCCACCCTTGTGTCTTATGAGCACTAATGAGTATGACTGGGATTTCAGGAATAGTCCTTTCATGAGCTGCTGGTCCAGCATTTTCAAATCACTGCAGAATAGTCTCCATGTTAGTTAAAGTCACTTTGAAACACTGTCAAGATGATAATATTCTCATTTATCCAGTACTTAAACATTTACCACTTAAACTTTCCTTATATCACTGTGAGGTTGGTTACAAATTATGTATTATGAATAGAGATACATTGCATGTATCATTATCTCCTTTTACAGAGGAGGAAACTGAGAGTCAGAAGTTAAAATAGCTTGCTCACAATAACATGGCAGGTAAATGTCAGAGTTGAGGTTTATACCTCAGTCTACTGAGTCTAAGTCAGGTCCATGTTTCTCAATGCCTTGCTGACTCCCTTAAGGAGACATAGACTAGAAGCACAATATGCCCAATACATTCCTAATCTGTGTTTAAAGGATAAGACATGTGGAGCTAGAGGGGACCACAGAGACCATCTAGTCAAACCTTCTTATGTTACAGGTAAGGAAAATGAGACCAGGGAAGGTTAGATGACTTACCCAAGGTCACACATAGGATTAGTGTTGGAATTTAAACTTAGAGTCTTGGACTTCATGGTGACTGTGATGGCAAATACAATTCTGGTGATGGCTTTCAGAATTATTCTCTCTGGGTATCTATATACTCTACTAATGTCTTTCTGTGGTATCTTACTATGATACAGATGTGACTCTGAATTATTAGAGGCTATGCCAGGAGAGCAAAAGTTCTGTTAGGCCATACTGGGCTGGAAAGGCCTTGAATATGGACCCAGTAATGGATAATAGGAACACAAACTCCTTAGAGACTATGTAGATCAACTGCCCCATTTTATAGATGTGTATCACAGAACAATGTCAGTATTATAGAATGTTATGCTATACCATGATGCCTCCTTGGACTGTGCATGTTATCTAATGGCCTCTCTTGCTAAAGTCTCATGACCAGAGGTTTATAGAGGCTCATGACTAGAAGTGCATCTACCGGCTGATGAAGTTCTTCAGCCACAACAACTTGTAAGAATTGTCTGAAGATCCTTCAAGTGTGGAAATCATGAACTATGTGTTTATATGAAATGCAATTTTATTATAAATAACAGACACACTGACAATCATATTTCAAAAATCATTCATTTCGGAAGTCTGAGGGCTGCTTCATTAGCCACAGAAAATGACTGTTTTAAATGGAAGCTTCACTCATGATACACCTGATACTTAGGTTATAGCAACAGAGAATGGGCTAGTGGAAAGATAACTGGATTTTGGCTCAAAGCTCAACTCTGCTTCTTATTATCTATGAGACCATTTCATATCTCTGGGCCCTGCACTCCCATTCCAATGATTCAGAATTATCAGTATCTGACCATCCTCAGTGTCATCCATTGGTTCCTCCTAATAATCAGACATTCACTGTGCTTGAAATATAAATAATTTTGGGGCAGCTAGGTGGTACAATTGATAGAACATCAGCCCTGGAGTCAGGAGGGTGTGAGTTCAAATCTGACCTCAGATACTTACTAACTGTGTGATCCTGGGTAAGTCACTTAACCCTAATTGCCTCAAAAAAAGATGGATAATTTAATTAATAATGTAATGGAAACATGAAACACACACGAAGCATATGACATATATATATGTACATATTTATATATGTATACACACACCACCAATCCCCCTACACACAGTGGGCAGCCCTCTTTTAGAGTCCTGCTTAATCCCTGTGATTTATAGTACTGTCCCTGGGTAGAGTTTCAGTTGTGAGTAGTCCAGGCTGGTTTCCCTACTTCAGGTTCTTCACAGTTCCTCCACTCTTCTCTACATCCCTCAAGTGTCACTGGTCTCCACCTGCTTTTGCTACTGTCCTGTTCTGTTGCTGATCTCAACTTCTAGCAATTGACACTTCTCTCAAAGTCTCTGTCCTCCCAGCTTCCTGCTAATCAATTCTTCACTGCTCTATGAAGCTCAGCTATCTGCCAACAGATGGTACTCATTTCCTTCTTCAGGTATTAGCCTCACTAGTCCAGTCCTCATGGAGCTAAGAAACAAACATATTGTCATTAGCCTCAATCCTTATTTTATGCATTTTTCCATAGCCCCTAAGCTTCACACACTAGGTTTGTTGGGAGGATGTGGAACTCCTTTGTGTGTCTCCATCTCCCACACCAAGAGAAGTTTATGATAAGTCACTGCCATCCATCTTCATTCCTCTCCCTGGTCCAGGTTTTACATCTTCTGGATCTACTTTTTAATACTCAGGATTCAGAAAAGCACTCCAACTTCCTTTCTTTCTTCCTTGTTTTTCTATCTTCTTCAGGGCATCTAGGCCTACTTATCTGAATGATCCAGAGGGTACACACACACACACACACACACACACACACACACACACACACACACA
>NW_020954559.1:19511802-19532294 GCF_900497805.2 Vombatus ursinus | reverse complement strand
CACACACACACACACACACACACACACACACACACACACACACACACGTTCTTAGAAACCAGGGAGCATTGCTACAGAAACCTGAATCAGGGCACAGGAAAATGGAGATTAATCTTTCCTTACATATGTTTAGCCTAAAGAGAAAAGCCTCAGAGGGAATATGATTTCTTTCTAAATATTTGAAAGGCTATCATTTCTATTCAGGATTAAATCTGTTCTACTTGGCCCCAGTGGGCAGAACTATGGACAATGAGTAGACATTGCTAGGAATCAGATTCTGACAGTACCAAAGCAAAGACTTTCTCACCACTACAACTGTCCAGAAGTGTAATGTACTACTTTGGGACACAGTGGGTTTCCTTTTTGTGGTAGAGAGAATTCTTGTTTAGGTATACATTGTTTAGGTATACACAACCTCTGAGATCTCTTTCAACTCAGAGATTCCATAATTCTAATGCAGGCTCTGACCCACATGAAGCAACTCGAGAATAGTTTAAGACAGTAATACTAAACTGCTAAATTAAATAAAATGCCATCTATTCTATGATTATCATAGAAAAAGGATGTATAAATGGTTCTTTATAGGATGTTTAGAATGTTGAAACTTAAAGTCTATTGCCCCAAAAGGTTCCATGGTAATTTAAAAATATTATCTCATAGCCCCTACATGAGTTGCACTGTTTCCACTAACATAATAATAATAATAATAATATCATTTATATAAGGCTTTGAGGTTTGCAAATCACTTATATTTGTTATTTTTGACCCTTATAATTACTCTGTTAGGTGTTATTATTATCTCCATTTTACAAATGAAAAAACTGAGGCAGACAGAAGTTAAATGACATACTCAGGGTCATGCATCTAGTAAGATTTGAACTCAGGTCTTCCTGGTTCAAAGTCCAGCACTCTAAGCACTGCAGCAAAAAGTCATTATTAAGTCATAATTCAGAAAACCTGAAGCATAGAAGAGATTCTTTGGAAAATCTTTTTATTTCTTGTGTTTAAGGATGCCTAAGTTTGTTGACCTAAGGATGCTGGATCAAGCCCAACAGCCAAGTCATTTATCTGTTTGGTTTAAAAGGAACATGTGGGAAAAAAGCAATGAGATCTGGTGGCAAAAGTCTGGGAATTTGGAGGTTGGGGAGCTGATTTTGAATTCCTGTTTTGGTGACTTATTAGCTGTATAATAGGGCAGCTAGGTGGTAGGTAAAGTGCCAGGCCTGGAGTCGGAAAGACTCATCTTCTTAAGTTTAAATCTGGCCTCAGACATTTACTAGTTGTGTGACCCTGAGCAAGTCACTTAACCCTGTTTGCCTCACTTTACTCATCTGTAAAATGAGTCAGAAAAGGAAATGATAAGCCATTCCAGTATCTTTGCCAAGAAAACTCCAAATGGGGTCACAGAGTTGGTCATACAGAAATGACTGAATGACAGTAGTTGCATAATAACCTCAGGCAAGTAATGATGATGATGATGATAACAATACTAATTAGCATTTCTATAGTACCTTAAGGTACTTTTTTTTTCAAATGAGCACATCTCATTGAGAGAAATGATTATTTCTTTCTTATAGTAATAAACAATTATTGAATTAAGATTAAAGGATTTTCTACTTTCTTATTTAAAAATCAGCCATTGTAGGAAATCTTGGGGGAAACTTACCCAACCAGGCTGAGAGAATTGGTAAATTCCTGCTCATTGTGTTTGGTCAGACTGGTCTAGGGTAGAAGTGGATTCCTTCTTTGACTTAGATAGATAGATAAATAGATAGATAGATGGATAAGTCTCTTTGACCAAGAGATTTGGGTGATCCAAGTCATATACTCCCAAGACCCTTATTAGAATGGACCTACATCTCATCATAATATTCATTTTCTCATTAGTTGTCAATCAACTAGAGTTGATTGCCACCCTGAGAAACGCCCACTTTTCCAAGGGCATATAAGTTGTGAGCCCTCTGCCATGAGGGGTTTTGACATTCAAGAGTGCCACTGACTTCTTTTATTAATAAAATGTTAGTATTATTAATAAAATGATTAATTACCCAGAAACTATGCCTCTTGAACTTTTTAAATGTCACATCATGAAGAAATTGAGGCAGAAAAAGATCGGGTGGCTTGTCCAGTAAGTGTCTTAGGACTTACTTGAACTCAGTATTTCCTCATTCCAGCCCCAGTACTCTATTCCATATGCCACCTAGCTTCTTCTGTAACTGGGCATTTCAACTCTCTTGAGTCTCATTTTCTCTTGTAATTTATAGAGATGATAATTTTTGTAGTTGGTCAGTCAATAAGCCTTTATCAAGCAGTTACTATGTGTCTGGCTGTGCTAAGAGCTGGCAATACAAACATAAGCAAAAAAAGAAAGACAGTCTCTGTACTCCTGGTGCTTACATTCTAATGGGGGAGCACAACACAAAAAAAGGAAGCTGAAAGAAGGTATCAGTTGAGATGCTGGGTCACAATGGAGGAGTCTAGAGTAAAACCTGGTTAGCAATGAAGAGGTGATGAGCCTAGCTGCCCTCCTAAAATAGAAAGTGGGAGGAGAAGCCATCCAACCAGAAGGAGAGGTTGCAGGGGCTGAGGGTACTTTTGAGGTGTGAATTTTAGGGATGAAGTGATCTTTTAGCACATAGAGTTCTCTGGGACATAATGGAGAAATCTGAACAGCAGGCCTGTTATGAGAAACAAAGTATTCTGTATAAAGTGTATGTAAAATCCATTGTTGTTATCATCATCATCATTATTAAGAGAATAAGATCCTTGAGGACAAGGATAGTGTCTTATTTCATCTTCATATCCTCAGTGCCTGAAAGGGGAGCTGTGCTCCTTGAAGGGGCTTAGCAAATGCCTATTTGATTGAACTGAATTAAGATCCTAGCTATTTGTCTGTGCACAGTGATGGAACGCTTATTTCCCAAATGGTCTACCAGCTTGTAGAGACTCACTCAGTGGTTTCATGGTGGGTACATTTCATTAGGCAGGAACCCAGCAGTAATAATTACCTTTCATTATAACTCCCCAGTGAGCTTTTCCTCTAGGGCCTTCTCTTCACAGATACTTTCCTAAGCTGGGGTCTACCCACAACACTCTATGTTGGGTAGTTTGTTCTAATTCAATTCAACAGATGTTTAGTAAGCACTTACTATGTTCCATGCATTGTGAGAGGCACTGGGAACACAAAGATGAGCCAATCCCCGTCCTCAGGGATCTTTCAATCCGATCAGGGCAGCAACACAGATACATACACACACAAATTAGTACGAGAAAAAAGGAAACGGAACTCTGAGTAATTGTAATAGCCAATTTTGGTCTCAGAGACAAGATCATTAACACACCCTCCCTTTACTGGACAGACAACTTTGGGGACAGACTGCTGCATATGTTGTCAGACTGAGTCATTGCACCAGTTTTGGGTAATTATTTTTCTTAGTTACAATGGCAGATTCAATTATGGGATTGGGAGTTAGAAGGTCCCTATTTTATGTTAATTTATTATGTATTATAATAATACATGCTATATTATATAAAACAAAGGTTATCAATAAAACTTATTTTTAAAAATTAGCCTGCTGCATGGTAGAATGTGTTAAGTTTAAAGAAGTCACAATGAAGAGTGACAGTACATTTGGGGAGACCTCTTTCATCTTGGAAAATCACAGGAAACTTCAATAGTGAAGGTCATTTCTGAGCCAGAAAGTGATATCTGAGTTGGGTTTGAAAGGAGAGAAAGAAAGGAGAGGGAAGACAAGAGAATAAGCATTTACATGGTGTCTACTAGGTGGCAAGTACTGTGCTAAGCATTTTACAAATATTATCTTGTTTGATCCTCACCACAACCCTGAAAAATAGGTACTGCGGCTATCCTCTTTTTACAGCTAAGGAAACTGAGGCAAGTTGAGTTTTTTTTTTTAAGTGACTTGCCCACAGTCACACAGTTAAGAAATGTTTGAGACCCATTTCAGTCTTCCTGGATCCAGGTCCAGAATCCTATTCACTGCAACATTGCAATCTAAGAAGGATTTCAGAATGCAGAGATATAGAGGGAGGAGTGCATTTCAGGAATGGCACTCCCTTACATCAACTTTTCTTTCCTGCTTGGATTGTTTGAAAGTGAATATTCTGTACAATATCATTGAAGCACTCACAGAAGTCACAAGGGGTGAGCAGGTTCCTTGATTTTTATAATTTTTTATAGATTATTTTGTTTTGCTTAGCTTCAGTGAAATAAGGCATAGATCTTTATATGTTTCCTCTCATTATTAAAAAAAAATCGTTCCCTGGATACAGGCTTCACTCCCAACACCATCCACCCTTTTCCAACTTCTCTGTTTCTTTCGAGAGTATCACTGACCTTTCAGTCACCCACGTTCACAAATTTGATGTCACCCTTGACTTCTCACACTCCCTCATTCCCTACATCCAATCAGTTGCCAAATCTTGCCAATTCTACATCTGGTTCTCTTGAATCCATTCCTTTCCACTTAATCACAGTACCACCAGTCTAGTTCAGATTCTCCTCATCTCTCACCTAGACTATTGCAAATAGGTTCTTAGCCAATCTCCCTGCCTCAAGCATCCCTCCCACCTCAGCAGCATATGTTCTTTGGAAATATTAATATAATATAATTAAAAAAACACGTATCTTTCTTTGTCTCTCACTTCCCCCCAAAAAAATTGAAAAAAAAAAGAAACAAAAAACAAAAACCATTGTAACAAACATGCGGAGTCAAACAAAACAAATTCTCACACAATCCATTCTCCACACAGCTACCAAAGTAACGTTTTTATAGGGCAAATATAACCAAGCAACTTCCTATAAATGCCAGTGACTTTTTATTAGCTCTGGGATCAAAATTGAAATTCTCTGTTTGGTATTTAAATTTCTTCACTACCTGGTTCCACCTTACCTTTCCATCCATAGTGTATATTATTCTTCCTCTTACTATAGTGTAGTCAGACTACCCTTACATAGCTCTCTGTCTCCCTTTGCACAGAGCATTCACCCACACATGGAATGTCATTCCTCCTCTCTTCTTCCTTTTACAACCTCTAATTTCCTTCAGAGCTTGACTGAAGTGCCATCCTCTACATGAAGCCTCCTCTGATTTCCCTAGATGTTGGTACTCTCCACATGAAAATAGCCTTTCATTTATTTTGCATATAATTATATATGTACACATTGTTTCCTCTGATATAATGAAAGTTTCTTGTGGTCAGTCACTTTTTCATTTTTGTATCTCCAGCATCTAACACAGTGCCTCTAAACTTTCATCTCTGCAGTGAATCTTCTCCATTATATCAGTAAACACCATGGGCAAGCATATATTTCCCTGTTTAATTTATCACCATATTTTTATGATTAGAAGGCCATTAAATAAAGGTTACATAATAAAGTAATATCTTTCAAGGAATCTTAAATGATTTTGATGTATAGCTGGATTGAAAGAGAGCATGTATTGCAAGAGAGCTTTTAAAACTGTTTTGCTCTACTGAATCAAAAGCTTTGTTATAATTGATCAACTATAAATATAGTGGAACCTTGTATTCTCTACATCTTTCAGTCAATTGAGTGATAGTAAAGATGGGATCCACTATAGGATATCTCGTGTGAAAGTATTCCCATTCCCCAATAATGCCCTCACTGCAATGTCCTAAATATAAGTCTCATAAAATTTTTATATAGACAAGAAAGTAAGAATATAAGTTGGGGCAGCTAGGTGGTGCAGTAGATAGAGCACCAGTCCTGGAGTCAGGAAGACCTGAGTTAAAATCCAGCCTCAGACACTTATTAACTGTTTGACCCTGGGCAAGTCACTTAACTCCAATTGCCTCTGGAAAAAAAAAGACTTAAAATAATATAAATTGGAAGCTGTTGACCTTTTCTTGGACACTTTTTTTCAATATTTTTTTTTCGTATTTTCCCCATACTTTTATTATTTTGCTTTCTTCAGATGCTATGTGAATCAATCTGTCAAAACCTTCACAATGAAGTCTTCTAGCACTCTTGTCTGTGTACACTTGGTCCAATTCACATGCTTTCCCCATCTTTTTGCTTTATTGCTATTTCTAATTCTGTTATAAGGACCTTGGTACATGTGTGTGTGTGTGTGTGTGTGTGTGTGTGTGTGTGTGTGTGGGCATGTGTGCAGGCTCACAAATTTGCATGGCTCTTTTTATTTTGTTTAGAATTTGTGTGAATAAGGCATGGTTCTTGGACTCTGTACCAATTAATTTTATTATTTATAATTTATAATTTATAACCAAAAACCTGTTCCATGACTATACCTCACATTTTTGTCCTGGCATAAAGGAACTCTGCTATCTCATCATTACTAGAAGAACTCAAAGTCCATGTAAATACTATGGACAGTAGCAGTTATCACAGAGAAGGTATGCACCATTTTGGACCCCCCCCCCCAAACTGTATTCCCTCAGACTAACACTAACAGGTTTTATTGATGAAAGCATGAGCTTTTTTGGGGGTCCCACTTTAATCCTTTCATGCTAGTGTTATTTGTTGTTTAACAATCAAAGGATGGTTGGAAAACTTCATTCTATGCACCTCTAATTTTTAGCAAGACAACTCTGCTGAAGATGAATTTTCTGAAGCCATTGGTTACTCTTTGTAGCTTGATTTTTTTTTTTGTGATCAGCCTCTCAGCTGGAGCCTCATTCTTCAAGTTAACTACTGTTTGTTTCTTCAGCATGATACAATATAGTTAGGACAGTATCTGGGAAAACAGCTTATGAAATGTTATTTCTAACAGAAAGCTTAGGGTTGATCAGGCTGTCATATCTGCTTTTACTCTACCAGCATGAAAAGTCTGATATTTACTTGGTTGTGATGATTAAAGATGACATTAGTCCAGGCCAGTTCCTCATAGATAGGAATCTGGGGTGTCAAAATAGATTTGAACAAACATATATATTTAAGATGAATTTTAGTGCTTTTGGATAGGAAAAGGTAGTGGTATATGAACACTAAGGTTTCTTTTAATCTAAACACACACACTATCTCTTGAAATAATCACATTTTGGAACTATGGTTACCATTAGACTCAAGGACTATCATAGCATTTTAAGACATACAGTTTTATAGTACTCTGCTATTTACCTAAGAGATAATTACTCAGCTTTATAGTTCCTAAATTTAGTCTGTAGTTAAAGTTGCCATCCTAAAGTACCATTAATCTAGATTTTATTTTAATGTCTCCTTATATTCAGTAGAAGTGGACATTTTTCTTTGCTAATGTCCTCTGCTTAGTACCTCATCACTCATGGAGGTGATTTTGGGTTCTCAAATCCTGTGCCCATGGAACATAAAGTCTGTCAGGTCCTACCCAATCTGCAAAGCCTCTCAGGGTAGGTTAGGTGGTAAGATGCATTTCTGAGATCTTAGATAAATTGAGAGAAGCTAATCATCAAAATGATTTGGTACTGAATGAAAAATAGTGGTTAATTAATGGAATAGATTAAGTGTACAATATTCGACAAAACCTGTTGGGAAAACTGGAAAGCAGTCTGGCAGAAACTAGGCATAGATCAACAACTCATATCATATACCAACATAAGCAGGAAATGTGTACATGATTTAGATATAAAAAGGTGATATCATAAACAAATTAGAAGAGCATGGAAGAAGTTACCTATCATATCAATGGAGAGGGAAGAGATAATGACTAAACAAGAAATAAATAGGTTCATAGGAGGAGAAATATATAATTTTGATTATATAAAACTTAAAAGTTTTTGCACAAACAAAACCAGTGTAGTCATAATTAGGAATGCAGGAAACTGGGGGAAATTTTGTGGCAAGTTTCTCCAATAAGGAACTCATTCCTTAAATATATAAAGAACTGAGCCAAATTTATATAAATATGGGAACTATTCCTCAATTGATAAAGGGTATGAACAGGCAGTTTTTAGAGAAAGAATCAAAGCTATAATAGTCATAAGAAAAAAAATGCTCTAAATCACTGACAATTAGAGAAATGAAAATTAAAACAACTCTAAAGTACCTCCTCCCATCCATCAGATTGGTTAAGATGACAGAAAAGGAAAATCATAAATGCTAGAGAGAATGTGGGAAAATAAGTACTCTAATCTACCGTTGGTGGAGCTGTGAAATGGTTCAACCATCCTGGAAAATAATTTGGAACAAAGCCCAAAGGATTATAAAATTGTGCATAATTTTTGACATAGCAATACTGTTATTACATCTATACCCTAAAGAGATCAAAGAGAAAAGGAAAAGGACCCATGCATACAAAAATATTTATAACAGGTCTTTTTGTGGTGATAAAGAACTAGAAATTGAAGCAATGTCCATTAAATGAAGAATGGCTGAAAAAATTAAGTCTATATAAATGTGATGGAGTACTATTGTGCTACAAGATATGATGAAGGTGATGATTTCAGAAAACAAGCTAGGAAGACTTATATGAACTGATGCAAACTGAAGTGGGCAGAATCAGGAGAACAATCTTCATAGGTTCCCAAAGTGGGCAATACCACCCCCTGGGGGCACTGAAATGATCCAGGGGGGCAGTGGTAGCCTCAGGTACAATTGGGGGGCATTGAACAAAAATAAGAGGGTGATGGAACATAAGGAAAGAAGAGAAGAAAATTTTGAAAAACCATTCATACATGTTTTTTCTGTTGTGTAACAGAGTTAAAGTCATAGTGATTACATTATTTCCCAAATAAACACACAAAATGCAAGTTATAACTGATCAATGGTTAAGTCTGCCAACAGGTCTTAACAAGGAAGTGATAGCAGGTAATGCACCACATGTTGGGAAGTCCAGAATGCATTGACAGGAATATGTAAGTATAATGACTTGTTTACAGTGCAATACTATATGGTTACATGACACAATATTGCATCACCAAAATTTTGATGCAGGGAAAAAACCAGAAATTTATAATAAATTATTAAATTTAAGATATATTTTAAAATATATTTTATATTTTTTGAAATAATGCAAATTTTTAAAAAATTGTCAAAAGGTTAAAAAAAAGTAGATTTCCATGGGAATGCTAAGTAATGTTTTTGAAAAGGGGGTGGTAGGCCAAATAAGTTTGGGAATCTCTAGTCTACAAAGTAACAGCAATATTGTAAAGATAATCAACTATGAAAGATTTAGTTACTGTGACAAAAACAATGATCCACCACACTCCCAAAGGATTCATGATGTAAATTGCTACCCACATCCTGATAGAGAAATGATGATCTCAGAGTACAGATTTGAAGCATATTTTCCTTCATTTCCTTCCTTCCTTCCTTTCCTTCCTTCCTTCCTTCCTTCCTTCCTTCCTTCCTTCCTTCCTTCCTTCCTTCCTTCCTTCCTTCCTTCCTCCTTTCTTTCTTTCTTTCTTTCTTTCTTTCTTTCTTTCTTTCTTTCTTCCTTTCATTATTTCTCTCTCTTTTTCTTTGTTTTGCATGACTTTATATGTATAATGGGTATACTATTTCTTGCCTTCTCAATGGGTGTGGGAGAGATTGGCAGGAAGAAAAAAATTTGGAACTGAAAATTAAAAAATATATATGCATATGAAAACACTTTAAAAAATGGTTTAAAAGATCTGTATTTTTTTTTTAAAGACAAATTAAGAGATTGTTGTTTCAAGGTTGACAAGGTAAAGAGTCAGGGAAAAACCATTCACTTTGGAGTTCCAATCTTTGCTCTGCAATTTCTCTTTCCTGCTACTACTCTAGGGGCAGGGCATTCAGGAAAGTCCTAGAGAGAGTGCCTTCCTTTATGCTCTACCTGACCTTTATCACCATGGGTGAACCACTCATCTTCTCTGTGCTTCAATTTCTGCATCTATAAAATGAGAGATTTGGACAAGATCTCTTCAAGCTTTAAGTCTATGGTCCCATGGTGAATTTTTTTGTCTATAATTTTTTTCTTAAGCTCTCAGGGCCACTAAGGATATTATTAATAGAGGGATTTGAATCTGCATTGGAGGGATTACCTATCATGACAAAATTGTGTATCTTTAAAGTATTGAAATATAAATATGACCTAGTATTATCTCCCCTGATATTTTTAAAGAGGAATTACTTTTCATGATTAGCAGTGTCTTATTGTGGGAAGCACTCAATTTGGAGTCAGAGGACCTAGGTTCAAACCCTAGTTCATTTTTTTGTGCACAATAATTTTAAGAGGAAAACTTTTTTTTCTAACAAAATCACTGTTTTCTAGTAAATACAAAGGAAGCTAAAAAAGTTGAAAATATGATGATACAAACTTTGCTGTTTACACAAGAAGATGGACTTAAAAGTAAATCAATCTCTTTTATTCTTTCCAAGACTCCTCTAAGAAATTTCTTTTAAAAGATTAATTAGCCTAGAATGCTTTTCAATCCTCTTTATAACCCAAATTTTGGTGAAAATATTGTGTTTTCCTATTGTGTTCTAAAGTACCTAATGGTACTTTCGAACTGGAAAATCCAAAAAGGATGCAAACTCTAGTCCTGCCACTTCCATGTATAACCTTTGGCAAATCCCTTAACATATCTGAATCTATTTCCTCATCGTTAATGAGGGAGTTTGAAATAGATGAACTCTAAGGTTATGTCTACTTGCCACTAAATCTATGAACTATGATCCTAGTTCCACAAAACCTTGAGATCTTTTGAGGGTAGAGGGACAGGAAAAGCTTGCCAAATGAGCTAATTGAATGATAAAGGGATCAGGATCATATCACAGGATGCATTGTTCTCCCCAATAAAGTAAGAGGAATCTGAATTGGAAGCTATAATTACTAGAAGAATAGAACAAATGTTGAGAAACTCATCAAGAGAAAGAGGTGCAGCCACTCTGTTGAAGGTGACAGATGTCAAGTTTGACCAGATCCCATGAACTTGAGTCTATCTTATTAAATCAGATAAGTTATGGGCCTTGTCATCTGCAAATTTCAAAGCAGGGAGTATAAAAACCAAAATGAGAATGAGAGAAAGACCTAGAAATGTAGCAGTGTTATGGAAGGAGACCTGGAGGCAGTCAGAGGAAGTATGTTTCTATGGGAAAGGGACTGATTCTGGGGTGAAAGTATCTGGGTTTTAATCCTGGCTTTGCCATGGACCACATATTTTACTTTAGTCACTGAACATTTCTTGCCTTCAGTTTTTTCATCTATAAAATAAAGCTATTGTCTCTAGGGTCTTTTCCAGCCCTTAGGTCTACGATCCTGTAGCCTGTAGTCATTGTGACATAATACCTGTTAGTAGCTTGTATTTGTGTGTGTGTGTGTGTGTGTGTATGTGTGTGCATTACAAGAATACATGAATATTGGAAAAGTTGCTTCTCTCTTCTCTGGGCCTCAGTTTCATCAGTAAAGTGAGAGAGTTGAATGATATTATTTCCAACATGTTTTTCAGCTCATTCCTTTGCTCTTAGTCTTGCTATACCCCTACTTTAACAACCAGGCTGAATTCCAGGGCTTGGAGAATTCAAAGGATTCATACAAATGAATTTAGGTCCTTTCATTGGAAGTAATATCTCCCAGTAAAACAATAACTAACCAATGATTTAAAAACCCTCACTGAAACATTATCATTGACCGAACTCAATGCATATGTTAATTCCAGGAATACTAATCTTGAAAGTTTATTGAATTCAGTACCTTTATCAGGTTTTGATGTACCTAGATCTGGGTTTCATTTAGATATCAGGGTGGATGAGATCTAGCAGTATCACGGACATCCTTTGTCCATTTTCATTTAAAAAACAGGTTTCTTCCATTTTTTTCAATTCTCTTTTTTTCCCTTCCTCCTTTCTATCTCCCTTTCTGCCTGACAATGGCTCCTGCAGACCCCTTACACACCTTTGGTGACCCTCAGAGATAAAAAAGCTATTCACCTCTTGGTCTAGAGTGGCATACCAACTATCCTTTGGTATTCTGAGTGTTGATGTGTGTTTTCCACTTATGGCACCTTCTACTTCCGGAGAGCAGAGCTAGGACTTAATTTTAATTATTTAAAAGAATGCAGTCATCTTGGTGGGGGGGGGAGGAAGATAACTTGAAGGTTGCGGAAGAAATGTTCTCTAATTCAGCACATCTGTCAAGAGTGATTTATATCCCTAGAATTCCCCAACTGTTCACATAAGCTATTATATAAAAAATTCCCAAGGCTCTCCCTCAAGGATTTCACATGCTAACCTGGAAAACATGAATGACAAAATTTCTTCTCCATATGAGTTTAATTAACAGATTTTCCTCACTCAAGGTAAGTGTTAAAACAGCAAGGCTAATTTGAATTTTGGAATGTTTCTAGGCCATCAGAATGTCAGTGGTCTTCCCTCTTATGATTTATTTCCATTGCAAAGGCTTAATAAAACTCAATCAAGTAGAATAACCTAATATTTGGTGTGGAATGGAGTCCATTTGTAAATAACTTAGTCTAGGTGCTTGGCTAGTAAAAGTGTGTTACAACATTTTCCACCACTATCCCCTCCCATTTTCCCCAAGTTTTTCCCTGCTGGATTTTGCCTTTTGGGAGCTCTGCTGCACGTTAATTACCCTCACCAAAAACTAAAAAAAAAGTCTCCTGTTTTAGCTTCAGTTATGGGCCATTCTTATATTCACTTTCAGGCCTTTTACTAGAGTTTTAGGATGATGGTTACATCCATCTAATTCTTTCTTCATAGACCACTTAAAGCTCCAATATCTCCCAAAGAAGCCCAGGAATGAAGCCAACTACCCTGTTTTCTCTCTTTTAATTAAATTTTATTTTCAAGTTCAGTCTTTCTACCTACCTTCTACTCCTCATTGAGAAAGCAAGAAAAATAAAACACTTTGACAAACATGTATAGTCAAGTAAAATAAATTTCTACTTCAGCCATTTCCAAAATATGCCTCAATCTTCACTCACTCTAATACCTTTCAATCTATCCTATTCTCTTTCTAATCCTTGAAGGTGCAACTGCTAAGGATTTTCCAAGAATTCACTTTTCTTTTCTTTCTTTTTTTCTTCTTCTTTTTTTTTGCCTGTCACCACTCTCTCTAATCAATACATTTTTGGGGGTAAGTAGATTTTAAAAAATAACGTTTTTGGGGGGCAACTCTTATGTTATTGCTTAGTTAACATATATTTGGCACCACAAAATAAAGAAGACATCTGAACTACTAGACAAATGAAAACATGTTTTATTTACAAGAAAAAGTCTGTACACTGTGCATACTTAAAAATATACAAAACCAAAATAGAAAATATCAAAGAGTTAAAATGTATACAAACACTGTTAAAATGTGACTCCTGGAAAACCTCAAGCTTTAATTAGTTTGGAGAGTACACATTTCATTTAAAAAATCATCATACAAAAAAACCCTCAAAGCTGTTAAAAAAGTACACTGGCTTCTATCTGAAGAATTGAATAACTATGCGCCATCTAGAACAAAACAAGACGTGAAATGTGGTAATGGGTGCAAAGTTTTTACATAACTAACCCATCAGGAACCTTTTTTTGTTTGAACTGACATCAGTAAAGATAACTTTTTTTTCATGTAACCAATATACATTCCTTCCCATAAGCTAGAAAAAGGCATGGGTTACACACAAACTCCTCTTCAAGGATTAAAATAGGGTACCCTGATGTCTGACAAGGCATTTAAACACTAATTATACTGGTTAGATTTAAACACTAGTTATACACTTTAAAGCTGCTGTTGAAAAGTTTCTATCAACATTGCTCTACTATTACCGAAAGTCATATCACTTCTCCCTCCCTTCAAAAACAAAAAAAAAACAAAAAACAAAAAAAGAAAAAAACCAGCAACAAATGAATGACAATTATTATTTGATTTTTTTTTTTGGAAACTGTAATTGGTGCAAATGGGAATTCTTACTGCAAAAGGATTTCAGAAGTGGAAGAGAAAAGAAGGCAACATAAAAGAAATATGTGTGTAGATATGTGTGTATGCAGTTATACAATTATATCCACATTCACATTTTTATAGAATGACAGAGATGTCCAAGGTGATATTTAGATCCCACCAACCAAAGCCTGGAAAGGTATGTGTCAGATTTTTTTTGGATTAAAATGTTTGACACAGTTGACAAAATAATTAAGAGACATTTTCTTCTTGAACTTAGAGAAAAATATCTTCATTTACCTATAGGCTAATGCCCAAGTGGCAATATTACAAAACCTGCATGACTTCACAATGGAAACATGCAGAATATAGAAAACACATACCAGCTCTGGCACATTATTTACTCAATATAGCTGCCTTGATTAATCATGCAACCATCAGGAAACCATTCACAAATATCAGAAAATAAGAATTTGACTTAATCAAGCAATCTGAACTAATGGATCAAAGGAGGGAGGCAGCTTGACAAAGCAGTGGTCTTAAAGTCAAGAAGATCTCGGTCCAAATCCTACTTCTGACATTGAGTAGCTGGGAGACCATACTGAGTGCCCCAAGCAACTCAAATTACAGGTTTAGATCAATACATATATATATATATATACATATACACCTATTCCTCTCCTCTTTTCAGTCTCATAGTTTCCATACCGAAATCAAAATGGAAACATTAGGAATTTGCCTTGTATGGAAACAAGGGGACTTTGTACATTTGTAGCATGTGAAATCCAATGGAATTTTTTTAAGTAATGTGAGTTTTTGTTGGAACTACATTATGTATCAAATATATAAAATTCTTCAATAGGAGTATCCAAATAGAGGCTTGTCATATTTTACTTAATGTTATCCATGACAAAAACAATATTTAAAATTCTATGTAATTCAAGAGTTTGTCTTAATGGATCAGTCAACATAATACTATTTAACTTCTTAAACAAGAATGAACTTGCTTGAGTTAGGCATTTAATAGATTATTCCTGCATTTCATACTAAATATTTGTCTTTGCTGCCCATGTTTACACATGATAGCAAACCAAAAAAGAGCATTTTAGTAAAGGAAGGAAATCTGGTATAGGAAAATACTTCCCCAATGTGTGGGTCTTTTTTTTCTCCTTTCTTGACTTGAATGGCATTGAAAAGAAGCAGTATGTCAGTGAGAAAATTAGATTTTGTTGAAATATTGATTACATTTCAAAAATACACTGAGGGCTTGTTTACTTAACTCTATGAGAGTTTTGTCTTCTGTTTTTGTTTTTGGAAGGGCTATAATCCAGATAATTTGGCTAGATGATTTGGCTACAAAGGATTATCATTGGGACAATATGAATTTACAAAGTCTTTTGGATGGTAAGAGCAAAAGGAGCAGTGTCATTCTTGGCAAAAGGGTAGAGTATCATTAATTGGAAGTGTTACCTTCTGATTTTTCCTTTCTCAATCTTAGCATTTTCTTCTTATCGCATTCTATTCTGTATTTGTAAGGTATTTTTATATTCTTATGGAATACTTCTTTCCATCTAGATATAATTTCCATGAAAGGAGAGATTAAACGATGAGCAAATATTGAACATGATGAGTACCTCAAATATTAGTCAGATTGTTAGAGTATTGCAACAGTATTGTTGTTCAGTTGTTTCAGTTATGTCTGACTCTTTGTGACCCCATTTAGGGTTTTCTTGGCAAAGATACTGGAGTAGTTTGCCATTTTCTTCTCTAGCTCATTTTATAGGTGAGGAAACTGAAGCAAACAGGGTTAAGTGACTTGCCCAAGGTCACACAGCTAGTAAGTATCTGAGACTAGATTTGAACTCAGGAAGATGGGTCTTCCTGACTTTAGGTCTGGCACTCTATTCATTGTGCCAGCTACCTGCCATTGGAACAACACTTTTGTGTTTTGCCAAATTGATGAAATTGACAAATTAATAAACACTGCTCAACTGAATTGTATCTTGAAGGTCTAATTGGCCTAGCTGTCTAATTATTATTTTTAAAGCAAGGGTACTTATCTTGGGGTTTGTGAACTTGGATGGGGAAAAATACATCTTTATTTTCATTAACATTTGGTTTCCTTTTTTACTGTTAAGTATTTTATTTTATTTCATGTATTTAAAAACATTATTCTGGGGCAGCTAAGTGGTGCAGTGGATAGGGCACTGGCCCTATAGTCAGGAGGACCTGAGTTCAAATCTGGTCTCAGACACATAACACTCACTAGCTATGTGACTCTGGGCAAGTCACTTAACCCAATTGCCTTACCAAAAAAAAAAACCAAAAAATAAAAAAACATTATTCTGAGAAGGGGACTGTAGGTTTTTCACCAGGCTGCCAAAGGGGTCCATGACATGAGAAAAGGTTAAAAACCCCTAAACTATAGGGATAATTTAGATATATTAAGGCAAGGAGGGTATTCCTGATATATGGTCATGCTTTGACCTGCTTGGTTTTCACTCACTTCTGGTATTAACATTCAACTTTTATTTAATATGGCCTAGGACACTGTTTTCATTGAAGTCTTGGGATAATATTGTAAGGAAGATGTATACATTTTTTTTCTATACTGGTTCTTATTACGGAAAAAGAAAATGTTGCTTCTGTTAAATAAACCGAGACATATTGCTAACAATTTTACAATTTCTCCTCTAGTTCTGGCTAGTGTGACTAGTGTATGCTGTTTAATGGAAACAAACTGCAAAGTATTAAAGTATTATGGGATCTGGCTCAGCTTCCTTTCTTGAACTGGGAAGGAACATGGAAGCCAGCGTCAGAGAATTAAACAAATACTGTGCACTTTTGTCCACCTCTAAGTAGACCACATTGTTCAACTTTTCATTGAAAAGTATGAAATCCATAATACATGGATTTCTTCAACATGTGGCAAATACAAAGAGAATTACCAATCTGGGTGATACTAGAGTTATTACTTATGTTTAATACATGTTTAATACAGATATACTTGGATATACATTGGCGATCTGAATGATTCAACAGTTGGAATCTGAGCACATTCAGCCAAGTTTGTACTAAAATGTACAGTATATTTTGGGAATGGTCAACAAAGATTGGTTCCCAACTGTTTTTAAAATCTAGTGTCCTAAAAATCAAATATTTCACATTAAATGTTTTGTTATGTTGTCTAGTGTTTTTTTTCTTCCTTTTTTCAATGACTTTGAAAGCAATTTTTAAAGATGAATTAATAAAACAAAATGTTAAGATTAAATGGCACCTATAAATTCTCTTTGGGGCTTATAAATGTGAATTTGGTCTAAATGGCCAAATTCTTCTCAACCATGAAGAGTTTGTCTCATGTAATAATGATGCCCAAGAGAAGCAAGTCAACAAACATTTAGTGTGTACCTATTATGTGCCAGGCACTGTGCTAAGGCATGTAGCATAGTGATTAGTGGCTAGTCAAAATTTGGATTCAAGTCCTGTCTCTGAAATATACTAGCTATGTGACATGGGCAAGCCCACAGGTGATTCTCTGAGTCTTCAAGTTATAGAGTTGTTGATTTGTATTATTGGAAGAAGATTCCAAACTAGGAGGTCCCTAGACTAATAAAATGATAGGTATAGACAAAAAAAGAAATAAAAAATGAAAAATAAAAAATAAAATAAAAGGATGTCCATAAGAATCCAGGAGCAATATCATGTGGGAGGGCAAAATCAATGAGATTAACAGACAGGAACATCTAAGAATGCCAAATACCTAAAAACAAAACAAAACAAAACAAACAACCCCCCCTGCCAAAACAAAACACCCTCACTCTGTAACTACAGTCATCACTTAAATTTTTCTACTATGTTCACTGAACTTCCGTGGTTATATATTGTGCAAAATAAGCTCATTGTACTTTTGCTAAAATCAAATTTTTAAAAAAATCCATTATAGTAGATTTTCTTACTACCCTCAATCTCAGTGGCCTTAAGCCAAAACTCTCCCTAGCCCAAAACTTATTGGTTTAAATTTTATGAAAGGTAATTAGTGAATAATAGGGGTAGTCTGCTACTCAGCCAGCTTTCTGTTGAATAGCTTAACTAAGCAGAGAGGTGTTATTTTTAATCATACCTCTTGCTGAATTTAGTCATGATTTACTATTGATAAATCAATCCAATGAAAGGACTGAACACTTTCTGCCAACTTACCTGAAATTCAGATACTTGCCCAACAGAATGCTTTTAATTAAACTAGTGCTATCACTGCTAAGGTTAAAATCTGAGGGATGACTTTCAGATATATGAGGGTATCAAGTGGATAAGGCTAATTAAGGTGTGTCCCGCAAATTACTTTAAATTTGCCTTCTAATGCTGATATAGCTATTTTAAGTGAAAAATAACATCTTTTTCTATGTTATAATAATATATAACATTGATTTAAGCATTTTAAGGTTTTGTAGAATCTTGGACAATTAACTCATTTGGGCATACCCTGAGGTAGCTACTTGTTTTATTACCACTCCCAGTTTGTGGATAAATAATGTGAGGTTTATTAGACTGAATTATTTGTCTTAGGTCAACCAACTATTAAACAATGGAAGTGGGATTTGTAAACAAATCCCTCCTCACTCCAAGACCAGAACTCCTATAACAATATAATACTGTTCCTTAATGGTGATCACATTTGAATGGGGGAGAATCCTCAAAATGAATTACTAATTTCCCTGTTCAAATTTAAGAATGTGCCTTGTGGTGGAAGAACAATGTGTTCATACTGTTTCAGATTTAACTCTATGGTTTTGTCACACTGTTGAAATAAAATATGCCCACTAAAACTGACTATGGCTTCCCTAACATTTGCCTGCAGGGAAAATCAGTTGAAAGTCAATGCATATCACTGTAGGCTGGCTAGGAGCATGGGATGGCTTGCAAAAATATTGTGAGAACTTTAAGTACTAAGGTGGGGAACATTCTTTATATGCAAATGGAACAGTTGCACTGCACTCCATTCCATCAATAATAGGTCAGACTCAGATGTTATCAGCCCAAGTGAAGAAATAAAACAAATACTGCCTTCTTCACTGGTTTGCCTGAATATAATTGTCAGCATGGAAAACTAACTGCAAATGGGCTATAGAGCAGAACCTTGGTTATTAAGACATATGTCTGAGCCAAGTAACTTCCCTGTGTAATTCAATAACTCTCCCTATTTACATCCCTGTAGGTTTTTCTACATTTTATTCTTTGATATTTCCCTTATTCCTTTAAGAAAATATTGCAATAAAACAAACTCCCTACAGTAAAGTAGATACTAACCCTTCCTTGCACAGAAATTGCTTTGGAAACCTTCCTTCTTTCATATTCCTCGAGGTTTATTTTATTTGGTTTTAGAAATTCAACTATGTAGCCACAGAGTAAAAAAATTTTGGGTGATAAAAGGGACAAGAGGTATGTGAAGGCCTGACAACACATGACTGCCTCTGCTAGTTAAAAAAACAAAACAAAACAAAACAAACAAAACTATTTAAATGAGAATTCAGTAATTCGTAAAAAGAAACAGGATGGTTTTTTTTTGGGGGGGTGGGAAGAAAGGGAAGTGTGTATGGAATAGTTGTGTTGTGTTTCCTTGAGGTTTATGTGCATAAGACCTTGTGATTATTTATGGGTGGCAGTGGTAAAGTTCTGTTTTTTAAGGTAAACATTAATGTGTATTTAAGGAAGAGATTAAGCTGGTTTGCTTTTGAGAAACTGGGCATTCTCTAACTGATTCCAAACTGCTTGCCACTTGCAAAAGCCTATTTCTAAAAGACCAATATTCTCCCAGTAATAGTCACCAAGGAATGCATGTATGTCATGGAAAATGAAAGTTACCAGCAAACCAAAAGACAACTGAAAGACATGGCAGGAATATAAGCAGGTTACAGAATGTTTCTAATGACGACTTGTGTTAAATAAATGACATATAAGATTACCTAGGCCTGGGAAAAAAGGTGAGCCACTTGGAGAACAAAAATGAGAGACAACAGATGGATAACTTGGGAGTTAGCTGTTGTTCACAATATACTGAAAACAAAACAAAAAGAAAAAAAATAGGATAAAGATCTCTAGAGAGGGGTATATCCTCTATGAAGAATTTTTTTTTTTAAAGAATGAATAAGAATAACACAGGATGAGAAGGTGTGCAAAGGTTGCCGATTATATGGCTGGAGGAAGCAATCCCATTGATGATATCAAAAAGTCTTTCATCATATTAATTTCTGTGTATAAATGTTTCCCAATATCAGGTTAAAAATATGATTGAAATAAACCAGAAAATGAGCACGTGTGGTTTGGGAAAGCATAAACATTTTCTGACATGTCACACCCACAGAAATACATTGATTTTTCTTTCTAGCTACACCATTTTGTACCTTTCTTGAGCTAAGCTTTATTGTTAATATATTCCTTTAACTATTTGCAAAGCAGTAATAAATATTCAATGGCTTAGGAAGAGAAGATTCCTCATGCCTACTTCTAAATTACAGTTTAAAGACTCAAGACTATGTTGGTCTAAAATATATCTTCAAGTATTCTTTTGTTGTGTAGACTACAACAGTAGTACCTTATTGCACATTATTTCTGGCAAATCTTCCTTCCTTCCTTCCTTCCTTCCTTCCTTCCTTCCTTCCTTCCTTCCTT
>NW_020954559.1:19460023-19511792 GCF_900497805.2 Vombatus ursinus | reverse complement strand
CTTCCTTCCTTCCTTCCTTCCTTCCTTCCTTCCTTCCTTCCTTCCTTTCTTTCTTTCTTTCTCTTTTTCTTTTTTCCTTTCTTTTTAAGAATTTGGAAACTGATCGGGTGCAGGGCAGCTGATAGCTCGAAACCCTGGTAGGATCACTTTCCCCTTTCGGTACAGGTCATCTCGGATGCCTTGGTTCATCCTCTGCACCAGGAGCTTCTCGTAGAGCAGGGGATGGTAGGCCCCCAGAGTGCAGGCTGCATCATAGTATAGTTCATGATAGTGGCAGAGGTCAGTTTGTCGTACAGATGGAATATATTCATAAACGTGCACTTCTCTGCACAGTGACATCATGATAAGTATTCCTGAAATGGAAACAAAAAAAAAATCAGATGCATTTTAACTCAGGAAGACTTGGGTGGGTAAGGATTTTTAGACTGGCAAGAAACTCTTTCCACCAGGTCAGAGGTTGAGAGCTGGAAGTAACCTAAGAAGTCATTTGCTCCTATCTCTTCATTTTACAGATGAGGAAACTGAGACCTAGAAAGATGAATTGCTTTATAGAATCAGAGATTTAGAGTTGCATAGGACCTCAGAAGTCATCTGCTCCTCATTTTACAAATGAGGAAAATAAGGCCCATAGAGGGAAAGTCACTTTAGGATCATAAATAAGAGATCATGGTATATAACAATAAACAGAGAGCTGGAAGGCACCTCACACTTTATCTAGTTCAATCCCCTCGTTATACAGATAAGACATTAAGATGAGAGAAGTTAAGGTCACACAGGTAGCAAGTGCCAGAGGCAGGTTTTAAATCCAGGGCCATTTGTCTTTCCACTGTACAACCCTTAACAGTACTTTCTGTCACCTCAACACTATCACATTGATTACTTCTATCATATGATTTAAACACAACAGGTGTGTGATGCTAGTATTAAATACTAGGAGGAGAGGTCCATGCCAGTGAATGGGAATCTTAGACCCAAGACAAATGATGTTATAGCTAAGATTAAGACGCTTCTATTGATTGTACTTCCACAGGATAGCACCTTTATCTTTCTGTCACTCACATGACTACAACTCTAGCTCAGGCCGTCATCACCTCTTGTCTAGACTATCGTAATAGCCTCCTCACTGATCACCCTGGATTCATTCTCTTCCCTCTCCAATCCAACTTCTACATAGCTGGCAAATCGATATTCCTAAAGCATAACTCTAATCACGTTACTCCCTTGCTCAAGAAGGTCCAGTGAATCCCCATTGCCGCCAGGATAAAATATAAATTCCCATTTGGCTTTAACAAAGAGCTTGACAATCTAATCCCAATCAACCTTTCTGGGCATCCCACTTGTTGTTTCTTACCCATGAAATTCCACCTCCTATCTCTATGCCTCGTGCCTAGTGTGTGTCTCTCCTCATCTCTGCCTCATACAATCCAACTCTTCCTTTAGGAAGTCTATTCTCATTCCCCAGCCCGTTCCCAAACCCAGTTCCCAGTGCCTTCCCCATTGGAAATTCCTGTGCGTTAGCTGTGTGCATACTAAGCACTTACAGGCTCTTTTCCACAAAGAACACAAGCTCCTTGAGGCAGGCATTTTGTTTTTGCTTTCACCCACAGAATCTAGTACAGAGTCTGGCACACAGTAGGCACCTAATAAATGTGTACTGAATTGAACTGAATTATAAAAGAGAGGCCAGAAGTTCAAATCATTATGCATTTCACCTTTTCCTATATCTCTATGTCACTGTTTTTTCTTCTTCTCCTTTCAGTTCTACAAGTGTTTCCTCATCCTCTTCCACTGCCAACCTGCTTCACCATGCCCCTCTAAGGTCACAGTGATTCAGCTGGGCCAAAGGAAGAACAAGGAAGCGTCACATACTGTTCAAGACCTTCCTGAAGTCAGCAGAAAGCAGTTGTGCCTCCTGAGCCCAGAGTGCAGTGTGGCCCCAGCCTCAGAACACCCACCAGAGAAGATGGACGAGACTCCTTTGTCTGAATAATTTATTTCTCACCTTCATCTTGTCTCGTTTAAATAGCCTCAACTAATCTTGACAGTATTGATAACCTACGTGCTGTTCCCTCAATTCAAATAGTGTGCTTTTTTTTTTTTTTGGATATTTTGGTTAAAATATCACTGAAAAATATAGGTATTTTTGTTCATTGGTGATGATGACTTTACCCCTGTGGAGAATAGGTGAAGCTTTGTCTCTAAAGACAAAGCTGTTGTTTGTCCTTCATTTTGAAGAGGACCAATGACATCATGAACTGATGTCTTGATTTAGGCATGAATTGGATTTAAGGGAGGCAGAATTGCACAAAGTCATCAGCCTCACTCTCTCCTCCAGAGTCATTGGAGTCTAGTGGCAAGACAAAGGTCAAGATAACTGGCAATGGCCCAAAGAAGTAGGAGGTTCCAGATATTTTTGTATTAGAATTCTGCTTAATGGAACATGGCAATTTGACTATTACAACAGGAGGCAATGCTGAGCTGCACAAACTGAAATTAACCATCATACCTCTTCCAGGTGGGCCCCTCACTGAAGCAATCATTAAAGAGTGATGGGAGAAGGGTTAGATGAAGTGTCTCATTGACAACCCTAAGTGATTTTTCCTGGAGGGCCCGGTGAAATATCACCCTGTCTTTTGCTTAGTAAAAGGAAATTGTTTTGTTTGTCAGACCTGAGATTTCATCAATGTAAGGAATTCAGTGAGAAAACTCCTTTTACTAGTACAGTTTTTAGCAACTAGCCTGCAACTTATAGACTTGGAGAGTTTCTGGGGAATAATGATAAGTTAGATGGCTTGTCCAGGGTTACCTGGCCAGTATGTGTCAAAAGAAAGACTTGAACTTAGGTCTTCATGATTCTAAGTCAGTTCTCTATCCACTACTCCACTCTGAGTCTCACCTAATATAAGCATGATGGTAAATTAAAGGAATTTTGGAAGGGTCTATGTATGATTCAAGACAGCCAATCCTCTGAGAGACTTATCTATGGATTGTCTCATACTATCTGCTAGATATTGTGCATAGGAGAAAAAGAAAACTAAGAATCTCACTTAAGGTAAACTTTGGACCAGTTACAGACAAACAATGGCCATCAGACACAAAATTGATTATGTAGATTTAGTCTGGGCACCTAGGTGCTTCAGTGGATAGAGTGTCGGGCCTGAAGTCGGGAAGACTCATTGAAATCTGGCTTCAGACACTTACTAGCTGTATGACCCTGAGCAAGTCCCTTAACCCTGTTTGCCTCAGTTTTGTCATCTATAAAATGAGCTGGAGAAAAAATGACAAACTATTCCAGTATCTCTGCCAAGAATACCCCAAAGGGAGTCATGAAGAACATGACTGAAACAACTGAACAATAACAATAAGACTTATTCTAAAGTGTATTTTTCTCATACTTGGACTTCTGACTTGTAAAAGAAAGTTTTAGAGCTGTTGTTGATTGTATTGTTATACTTCAGACCTACAAATTCAATGTTAGTGGTAGTATGGTACAGGTACACAAACACTACATTTGAAATCAGACGATCATGGGTTGAACCCTCGTTGTATCATTTACTTCCTGTGTGACCTTGGGCAAGTCATTGAACTTCCTTGGACGTCACATTTTCCTTATCTGTATGTACAATAAGGTTAGATGGATAACAGGTCTTTTGAGGTCCCTTCTACCGCCATAGCTAATATATATATACCTAATTGTGCTATATATATAATCCTGAATTAGTTTTTGGGTGTGGGGACAGAAATGTGAAGAGATCCCATGTTACTTGGGGAAAGTGAATTTGGCTTGGATAGGCCCTGTCATATTGAAAGAAGGTATTAAGAATATTTACTATCGAATGAATTTATGTTTATGGAAGTATACTGACTCATTCCCCCCATAGGATGGTATAGGAATTAGCAATGATAAGGTAATCTATAAACATAAAAATACAAAATGGAAAGAACGTGGCTATTTTGAAATAATTATCCTCATATCCATCCAGCAGAAGACTCTTGATATGGACAGCAGTTCAACATCTATTCATGCTCAAAAAATCAGAATATACAAATGATGTTTTCATCTTTCCTCCCCAGTAGCTCCTGTATGATTTAGAAAATGGGATGCCATTTTGTATTGTGCTATTTGATTAAGGAGAAAAATAGTCTTTAAGGAACTTCTATAAAAATATTTTGTTTACCGAGTAATCAAGTTTAGTTTCCTAAAGTTTTCAACACTGATGAAAGCCTAAGCACTTTAAATGCTGAGTAGGGCTTTTGGCAGATACAACAATTTAGAAGTTTCTGGGTATGGTTTTAAATCAATCAAATGGGTAGAGTCATGCTTTGGGGATTTGGCAAGCTGTTGAAAACCTTTAAACAGATTAAATTAATGTTAAGTTTCTAATGCATCCAATTTGTATGAATGAATCCATACTAGAGATTCTATTGAAAGAAAGAAATGTGTTAATTTCTTCTGGGCAATTTTAATGACTCAAGAGGATTTCATTTGCCAAAATGCATCTTGTGAATAGTGCATTATGCCTGTTCTTAGCAGACTAATTTTTTTTAAAAAGCATCTAGACTAGTTATAATAAAATGTTTTAGAATGAGTATAAAAGATGCTTTTATAAAAGAATATAAAACACTGAAAGATAATTCAAAAGGTAATACTGAAATATCCTTGCACCCTTCTGACATTAAAAATGTTTTACTTGTCTTATTAATTTTTTCTTGATCACTTAAAATTCACAAATAGACACGCACACAATTTCCATGGACTAAACTATGCTTAGGTTGCCAGTTGCATGTGTACATATGTTTATATATAGTACAAGATGTGCAAATATAAGTATGTATGTGTTTATGTAGAAGTATATATGAATATATTTATACAGATATATACATGTATATACAAATATACATATGTGTGTACACAATAAATAAATGTACCATAAGCTTACATATAGTACAAGAAAGTCAAACACTAATACATAATATATTTCTAGGAGGTTGTGTTTACTTGCAAAAAGTGAAGTGGAAAACTGAGGCAATTATGTGGATAATTCAGGCTGATACAAACATTTTCAAATTAGTCGTTAAGACATTTACAGCACACTGTTTGACCTGAACTGTCCAAATATCACTAAATCTAATTCAAGCTAATAGGTGGGTAATAATAACTGAATTACAGAATTGCTTTGAGGAAGCCAAAAAAAGCCCCTTTGGGATCTGCTTAAAATGTTCAGATAGGACTGGTGCTAACTAGATATGAATTCAATATATGAAAATAAGTGCTTCTAAAATGTATGAAAATAGTTTATTCGAGAAAGGGTCTAAAGAATTTCTTTTCCATCTTGCTTATAAATTTAAATTATTTGGAGTAGCCTCCCTCAACACCCAAGGAAATGGGGCAAGAGTAACCTTTTAATCCATGTTAAAATGATTATGAATTCTGAATTAGTGGAGTTTGAATTGGAAGCAATTCTCTATTTCACTGGGACTGCATACAACCATGTTATTTCCACAGACTGTAATACCATAACCATTTAACCAGTGGGTTTAACTGTGATTTTAAAGGTCTGTTCCTGTTGGATAGATTATCTCACTTTCTGCCAGCACATTATTTAAAGGGTTATCTGAAGCCATTATGAAAAAGTATTGAATATATGATATGCTATGCTATGATTTGGATTATATATATATATATATATGTATATATTATAGATATAAATTCAAACATGATACAAATTTCCAGAAATGCTCTCATATCAAGTCTACTACAATTTGCCAGGCACAGTGAGAAGAGGAGGAAATATCAAGGAGCTCAAAATCTAATCAAATTCCAAGAAGGAAACAAACCCATGTCCCATGTAGGACAAGTTAGAAATGAATAGAGAGTATCTAAAAAAACACCACAAAATATTTCTGTGCATAAGTGGGATTGATAGAGCATGAGGAAGAATGGGGTGGTAGAAAGATTTCTGGAATTAGAGACAGAAAATTTGGGTTCAAATACTAATTTTTGCAACTTACTATACCATCTGCATGACCTTGGGCAAATTATTGAACATCTCTGAGTCTAAGGTTCTTCATTTATGAGATAAATGGGTTGAATGAGATGTCTGCTAAAGTCTCTTCTAGGGCTATAATTATCTTTGATGTGTTTGAAGCCCAGAGAAAATTCAAACCTAATAAATGTCATGTATTGAGAGAGTTCTGGATTTAGAGTCATGAAGACATGGGCTCATATCTTGATTCTGCCACTTACTACGTGTTTGACCTTGGACAAGTAACTAACCTCTCTGGACTTTGGTTTCCTCATCTGTAAAAAGTGAAGGTTGGACTAAATGACCTCTATGGTTGTTTTCAGCTATAAATTCTATGATCCTATCATATCTTGGAAGAACTATTTCCTCTTATCTGTTTTACAAAGCAATGAAAAACACAGAATGGAGAGGAGGTGGGCTGTATTTTAGAATTTCTTCAAGGTCAAAGTAATAAGAAAAGTTGATGTCTTTCCCCAAAAGTATGTATAATTAAAAGATGATTGATTACTCAACTTTAACTTGGTTCATCAAAAATTAATGTTAGTAGAAAAAATTTTTAAACCCTATCAATATATAACAGAATCATACATTAATATAGCAAGGACCTTTGAAAAGAAGCTTCAGGTTAATTTAGTATTGTATTTTTTGATTACAACTCATATACAGGATCCATCACTTATCTCGAAACACAAAATGCTTTTACCCAAGTCATCATAATTATGATGTATTTTGTAAAACCACAAATATAAATGTTAAGTGGCTTATAATGTACTTTAATGTTTGGAGTTTCAAATGATATATGGGAATATTAAAATCCATAATGTATAATAAAGTGGAAAGATAAAATCACATGGCTTGCATTTTTAAGTATGTTTTCTTCTTGCTGTATTAAATAGCACTACTGTTCTATATTCAACAATCAACTATAGGCAAGGCAAAATGAATATATACCAGTTCTTGCCCACAAGGACCTTACATTCTCACTAGTGAATACTATCTATCTATCTATCTATCTATCTATCTATCTATCTATCTATCTATCTATCTATCTATCTATCTATCTTTCTATCTATCTATCTATCTATCTATCTATCTAACTATCTATCCATATATACACATATATGTGTACATGTGTATAGGTACAAACAGATGAATAACATATTTAAAGAATAATGTAAATAATGTAATTTGAGGACAGACTGAGCACTAGTAATTGGGAAGCTCAGAAAAGGTTAATAGAGAATGTGGTACCTTCAGAGAGGATATCATAGAATCTCTGAATTTTAGAACTATTACATGAAACCCTTTTAAATTCGACCTACCTAAGGAGTGTGGTTAGTGACAAATTGAATCAGCTGTATTTTTTGGCTATAAGTCATTTTAGTCTCTTTTAAAGGTCTGAGTATCAAAATAAATCAGAAAAAAGGGCTTTAAAATAAATTATATTCTATCCTCAACCAAAGACACAACACAGATTACCTTATCCCACCACAAAGTCAAAGGACAATAGACTCAAGTAAGGATGACAAAAGCAAAGAGGTCACTATCAGTAAGACCAGTCATTGTAAAAAGAGGCCTAGTAGGGTACATAAAGAAAAGGAACAACTCTTATGCAATAAACTTTAATAATAAGTAATTTTTTTTTCAGATGGCCCTATGCAAATCATTCAGACAAACTATTTCTTTCCTGGTCTGATTCCATTTGGACAAAATAGTCTCAAGTGAAAATGCCACTATAGAGAAAAAATACTGAAAGCATTTGTCACCCTTTCGAAGAAAAGTACTTTTGTCTATGTGGCATTTTGCTCATTGTAAGAAGAAATTTCTCTGTCTCTTCTCTTAGTTGTTTATCATTGAAGATGAACAATTCTAACACAAATAGGATATATAAATGCATATGTATGCATACATATGTGTGCGTGTGTTGTGTGTGTATGAAATGGTTCCCAATTCATGAGTAACTATTACATATGTAGGGTTCAAACAAGGCTCATGCTTGTTTGTGCTCTGCTGGAGACCCTAACTCTATAACACAAGATAAAGAGACCTGCAAAATATGGATATGATCTTTTATATAAAGGTGGATAGTGAGGCTGAAATAGAAAAAGGAGTTGTTAAAAAAATGAAGCTTTTGGATAACCACTGTGTCAAATTTGTTTATTGAAGTGATGTCTATATTGGATGGGAGGTTAGGTGAGGTAACTTTAAGAACCCTTTTGAATCCAATATTCCATGAAAAGGAATCAATAAGCATTTATTAAGTGCTTACTATGTGAAAAATAAGTGGAAACCTTGTCTGTGTATTTGGTGGGGTGGGTGAGAAGTAGAACATAATTTCTTTTTTTTTTCCATTTCACTATGCTACAAAGTTTGAAATTGTACTCTTTTAAAATATACATACTTCTGTAGTAGTAACTAAGTGAAGACTATCAATTACTCAAACCATCTTTAATTTAATGATTATTTTGCTTTCCTTCTGATATTTGGCTGAGTTAACTGAATTTCAATTCAATTCAGCAAACATTTATTAGGTGTCTACAATGTGCAAGGACCTATGAATAAAGTGACAAAAAAAGAATCAGTCTTGTCCTTCAAGAAGCTTATATTTGAGTGAAGTAATGCTATTTGTATGTAAAGGAAACATCTATGGATAACATTTGGAAGAGACAAAGTGGAAGGAAAAGAAGATCGAATTACAGACGTTTAAGACAACATGAAGATGGGCATCTGGGGACAATTGAGGGGGGGGTCAGTTGAGAAGGACTACTAGAATTTGAGAGACAGGGTATACAAAGGGAGACTTGAGAATGCTAAATATATATTTTCTCTTTTTGACATTTTGTGAAGAACTGTCCTTTCCTCAGGATGCTGGGAAGACATTTTCTCTTCTAGAAGCCACCTCCCTCCTCTACCTCATGATTCCATGGCCCCAAATTCTAGAAGAACTCAGACTATTATTATAATTATTATCATACATTAAGTTTCATAGTCTTACTTATTAATTTAGTCATAACTTATAACAGTGCTTTGATGGGGAATTGTTATCCAAATTCCAAATAACTGATAAATGAAACAACTTTCAGGAAAGAACATATTTTGTAAGTCAAAAACTGCCTGTATAATGGAGACACAGATGAATGAACAAAAACCTAATTTGAGCCAAAGATGTGTGGAAGGCTGAAGTTTTCTTCTCCTTGTACCGTATTAGAAAAGATAAATAGACTCACATTTCGTAAGTTATCTCATACAAGCATGCACATACAATTAGGAAGAAGTTTGCTCACATGGACTTACTATAAGCCTGAACCTTGTATTAATTATGAGAAGTAAAGCCCAAAGAAAATTACTATGGCCCTCATTTCTAAGGATAAAAATCTTCCTCATCCATTAGCTAGAGCAAAAACTTTAGAGGCTGAAGCTTTAAAGCACACAAATCTGTCTAAAGGGCCTTTTGGTTGAATCTTTTGTTCAATAACTGACTTTGGCACTAAAGGTGTCTCGAAAATGATGAGGTTGAATGACAAAAAGTCAATATCTTTTTCAGCATGACCTCAGAACATGGAAGGGGCATTAGGAGGATTCCTTTTTGTAACAGAAGAAAGCACATATCGAATTATTTTCATTTTTGATGTCAAATAAATTGAGATGTCGGTAAAGATAGATTATTTCCCAGAGAAGGACATCAGATAAATTGAACAATGAGTTCCATCTATTTTTAAGCATATTTTTGAGGAAGAGCAAAGGGGTAATAGAGACTAAAGTAATAGCTGAAAAGGTTATTCAGAACGAATAAACTATAACTTTAACAAATAATTTCTGAGGAAAAAAAAGCTGATCCAGCGTTGATTTGGAAAGCAATGGACTTGACTATATTAGGAAGAGCCAGTTTAAAGGGAAATTTTCAGTTCAAAAAGCTGACCCTTATTTTAAGAGAGTACAGGGAAAGGAAAAGAATGAATAAGGTCACAGAAAGGCAGAGCTTCTTGGTGGTATGATTTTTTTAAGCACAGGTTGGTTATAATGCGATGTATTTATATTTAACCAAAAGAGAGATTAAAAAAATCACTCTAGAGTTTCATTGTCTCCATTCATGAAGCTCAAGAGAATGTCCTCAAAGAATAAAGGAGAAAATGCACCTCCCTCCCTGCCTTGTAGAAGTGGATGACTATGGACATGGAACATTGAATACACTTTCAAATTCTATTAATATGTTGGTGAGTTTTGCTGAATTGCTTTTTTCCCCTCTCTTTTTTATTCTTTGTTACAAGGACTAGCTCTCCAGGAAAGGAGGGAAATGTCTTTGGAAAGGATGATTAACCATTCTCCAATATGTTTATGGTCAAAAGATATAAACAGTCAGTTTTCAAAAGAAAAGAACAAACTATCAATTATCATATGAATACATGCTCTAAATCACAAATAATGAGAAAAATGAAAATTAAAATAGCTCTGAGTTCCTTCTTTATCTGATTAGTTTGGCAAAGCTGAGGAAAAGTAAAAACCTAGGCTGAGAGAAAACAGCCTTGTTGATGAAACTGGGACTTGACCAAAACTTTCTGGGAAGCAAATTGGAATTATACCCAAAAAGTCACTAGACTATCATACCCTTTCACTCAGGAATATTACCCTAGACATGTGCCCTAAAAAGATCAAAGAAAGAGGGAAGGACCTGGCATATATAAATATTTATAGCATTTTATTAGAATAGAAACTGGGTGGTACCTATCAATAAAGAAACAGCTGAACAAATTATGGACTATGAATGTAATGGGATATTATTTTGCTCAATAAGAAATAATATAAGGAATGGTTTCAGAAAAACTTGTAAAGACTTGTATGAACTGATGCAGAGGGAAGTGTGCAGAATCAAGAGAACAATTTAAACAATAATTATAACATTGTAAAGAAAAACAATTTTGAAAGATTTAAGAATTCTGATCAATGCAATGGCCACATATATCTACAGAGGACCAATGGTGAAGCAGACTTTCACCTCTTGGGAAAGATGATGGACTAGAAGTACGGAATGAGATATACATTGTAGGATATGGCCAATGTGTGGATTTGTTTTGCTTTACTATGTTCATTTTTAACATGGGAGGTTTTAAAAAATAAGGAAATAGAGAGTGGGGGTAGGAATTGGAGGACTAGAGACAGCAATACCAAAATGAAAGAAAAGAAGGAAAAAAATGTCAATGAATCATCTAAAGAAGGAACAGAAGAGGAGGTAGGGAGGTTCAGAGGAAGACATGGAGAAGCAGAACAGAGTTGAGACTTAATATGTTGAATTTGTTTTATGTATATATAAAATATATTTTTTGTTTTGCTAGGCAATGGGGTGAAGTGACTTGCCCAGAGTCACATAGCTAGTAAGTGTCAAGTGTCTGAGGCCAGATTTGAACTCAGGTCTTCCTGATTCCAGGACCTGTACTCTATCCACTGTGCCACCTAGCTGCCCCATATTTATTATATATTTTAACAATAAAACAGGCTATATCTAGTAAAGGTTTGTGGTTTCACTTAAAACTGCCTATTTATGTTCCTCTTTGTATAAGGAAATATTCAGGTGCTGTGCTCTATGAGCAGAGCAGAATTGAAATAGCTCAAAGGAAACACAAGATGTGCAAAATTAAGGAATCCACCCCAATTCTCACATGGACTATTTGTGTCCGACCTATGGTAGAACATTCTGAGCTCATATTTGTCTAATCAGTCACAGTCAGACACGCTGAAACTTGACTCTAACATAGTGATGTCATTTTGGTCTTCTTTGTTCTGTATGCTTTAGGTGGTGCCAAAGTTAATGGACTGAAGACAGCAATGGCAATTTTGAAATTAGAAAGCATTTTCTTACAACCTTCACATACTGAGAAAGCCTTTTCTACATCTAAAGCTATTGAGTCTATGGGCATACAACAAGGACATCTGACAATCTGCCTTTGCATTTTAAAGTGTTTTGTTCTAATTCAACATTATCCACATGAATTAATAAAAAGGCCACCTTCTAAAGAAGGTTTTATTAAACTTCTGTCACATCCTGTAATGTTACTTATTATCCCATTCTGCATTATCCCATTCTGTATATTCTTTCCTGGCAAACTATATTTTGTGTTCTCTCTTAAATTAATAGAATCTTTTCTCTCCAAATGAACAAGAGATGAACTTGGGATTTCACATGAGTAATTGAGAAACAAAGAGTATCAAGGATTTCCCTTTCTAAGGGGAATAGTGATGTTTAAAACAATATTAAACAGACTCATATCTTAACTCTTTCCTGAGTTGTACATCAAAGACTACATTAATATTGTATGCCAAAGCCCCACACCTCGACCCAGCAGCTTTGTACACTCTTAACCTGAGGCATACCAAAACATTTCTCTAAATCTCCCTTCTCCTTAGCTCCCTACCCCAAACCTTTACTGATCTTTTCAGCTTTGTTATTTTCTCATCCCCCCCAAACTAATATGTACTATCTGTGTACCTGCTGAGTCCCCTCTATAGTATGTAAACTTCCTAAGGTGTACCATGGGTTCCTTTTTGTCTTTGTATGCCAGTGTCTTGCACATAATAGGTATTGAATAAATGTTTATTGAATGGCATTTGATTGAATTGAAATAGATTGTTCCCCAGTGGCCATCTAGTCCATCTAACATGAAAAAGAATTACCCCTACAACATACCTGACAAGGTCTTTTCTTAAAGACCTCCACTGAGGAGTAATTCACTCTCTTCTAGGACATTCCATTCTAGTTCTGAACAGCTTTTAATTGTTAATTTCCCCTTTGCATCCAGCCTAAATAAAAGGATTAGATTGGATTGTCTCTGAGGTCCTGTCCAGATCTATATCTATTATCCTATATAAATCTTCCTCAATGCATGTTCCACAAAATGCTCCAAATTCTGTCCTCAAGAGGCAAAAGCAGAATAAATCTTCTTTCACTTGGCAATCTTTCAAATATTTAAGAGTACTGATTATGTCCCAATGTCTTCTCTCATTCAGGAACCCCAAAATTCTTTAATCCGTCCTCATATTCTGTTTGTGCTCTGCTAAAAAAAATTGTGACTATTTTTGTGTATCATGGAAACTTTTGGCAGTACAGCAAAACAAAACAAAACAAAATACAACAACAACAACAACAAAAAAAAAAACTTACCTATGAATCCAGAAGATGGAGGATTTGGTTGTATCTTCTCTTTAGTGTTCTCTTGGATTATGTCCCAGAGTTGCCAAATAAATTTAGGATGAAGAATATAAAAGGGTTGATTTGGGTTCTTCCTACGATGCTGAATATAAGGAGTGAAGAGATTGTAATCTGGCTTCTTATACCACTGTGGGGAAAAAAAAAGATCATGGACATCAATGTCAGCAGGTTCAGTACCTTGTATAGAAAAAGCAGCAACACAGTCTCATAAACAACAGTGCAGTGAACATGTAATATGTTTTCCTGGGGCAATCTAAGAAGGCACATTGAAGAGGAAAATAATAGGGTCCCTAATACAGCCTTATGTAGCCTGCTCAGTTCTCCACAAAGGAAACATCCATGAGATATTGGATAAAGGGCAGGAGGAAGATGGAAACAGAGGAAGGAGTATCACCAAACTCATTTTTTCACCCTTTCTTAATCTTTGCTTCATAATTTGAACAAAGGAGTATATGGACTATGTAGCTTCCAATTTGCCCACATCCTCTCTGGGATAGTAACACCAATTAGATTTGACTATTCTAGAGTGTCAGGCTCCCTTGGAATTAGGTGCTATTTATAATCCCCACAGAACAGACGATGGAACAGTGTCATGGTAGGAGGAAAACCTTTTGTTCATGAAAGTCAAAAAAGTTGAGGCAGTCTAGAAAAAAGATACATCCCTGTGGGAGACTAATAGCTGTTTGTCACCCTCCCCTTGTCCTCTGGCCTCATACAGCTATTGTATCATCTACCTTGATATCCCACATAGAGCTCACTTGTATTTTTCATAACTAGTATATCACTACTTCTGTTATTATTTATATTTGTAATAATATTATTTACATGACACATAGAACCACTATGTAGCGTATGTATCATAGAGTTGGGCTTTATAGATATTACCTTATTTACCATTATATCCATTAGAATGTAGTTTCCTTCAGGACATGGACTGTCTCACATTCTTTTTAATATCCCTAGTGCTTAGCACAATGCCTTAAGCAGTTAATAAATGCTTGTTTATTGATTATTTTGATCCTGTAAGTCTGGGATTGAAGTGATAATAGAAAATATTAATGAGAGCTCTCATAGATACAATGTTTTTTTCAGTTTAAAGTTTACTTAATACATATCATTTAATCCTCAGCTCAATGACACAGGTAGTATAAGCATTGTGCCTTCTTAAAAGCTAAGAAAACTGAGGCTCAGAAGTTTAAATGAATTGCCAGAATCAACCAGTAAATTGCAGAGTTAGTGAATGCCATATTTTCTAAGCACAAATCCAGACTTCTTTAACATTCTATCAAATAACATAAAAATGTCTGGGGTAGGGTCCAAATGAGGCATATTACAGACAATTATGAATGGTACATTGAGATAATAATGAAATTTGAGTGATAGGAGAATTTGCATTCCCTTACTGATTATTTCATTGTTAAAAGGTCATTTAAATGGGTGTGATAGATGTAGGTCAGTACAATGTAAACCCTTAAAAATGAGAAAATCTTAGTTAAATTAACCCAAGTCCCAGGATATTTAGGACTCTTCAGAAGAACATCCTGGCATTTTACAATTAAGGGGAAGAGGAAAAGAGAGAAGATGAACATTTTACTAATGGGCTAATAATTATTATGTATATTGAATCAGTGTAGCTACATGATCGGTATAATTTTGTTCCTCAAGCTACAAAGGTTAATGTTTCCCACTATTAATTAGCCAGAGGCTATACTCGTCTCAGTGAATGAAAAGAAATTTGATTCAACAAATCAGACTGGTGGGTAGGCCAAGAGAAAAAAATAGGCTAGTCTTACCATGTGAAGATTTGCTGAGTAAGGAGCAGGATCCCAAGCCACTAAAATGACATCTTTATATAATGAACTGTCAATGAAGTGATGGTTTGGGTTGGTCAGAATCTAGAAACACAAAATACAATAAAACAACCTCTACAGAAGCAACATATTGGATATTCATTTCCTCAAATGAAAATGGATGAATACCTTATAAGGTTTAATCCAGGTAAATAAAAATAGTATGAACCATCCTGATTTTTCCTCCTTGCAGGTCCTTTCTAATGGACCAACTCAATTTTGACTAAGAAGTTGAATTTCCATACTCCATCTTTTCTGCCATTTCTTTAGTGACATTTTTGCTAGTGCTATGTGAAGTCTACTCCATTGCAACTTCTCAGAAAACTTAGGATTCCCCATAAATTCAGTTATTCCAAGATAGAAGAGGCCTTAGAGTACAGCCACGTTGTACAATTTCCTCATTTTACTGATTAGGAAACAGAGGCATGGAGAGGTTAAGTGATTTGCCTGAAGTTGACACCAGTAACTAGTGGCAGAGCTAGAATTGGAAAAGTCTTTTGACTTAAAATTTTTCATTCATTCCATTGCTACCTCTCCTTCACCACTTTGGCTAGAATTGCTTGGAACCTCACTTAGCTAGGGCATGGAGGCTGTTCTAGAATGATGTCACAAAGCCTCCATTGTCTGAAAAGCACCCCAGAATAAAGAAGTACTTGACTTGTTCTAGTCCTTGTGTGTGTGTGTGTGTGTGTGCGTGTGTGTGTACCTTTGGTAAAATGTATTTGATTTGCTACTCCACTTGCTGTAGGCTCAGTGGACTATGCAGAAGGCTAATCTTTACCTGTGCCTCTGACTCAAGATAAATCACTCAACCACTCTGTATCTCAGTTTTTCTAATACAAATTGAAAGATAGAATACCTACTGTGGCTCCAAGAATAACTTTGTTATAAATCAGTGCGATGAAGAATATTTTTTTTGAAACATGCAAAATCGATTATATTTATTTTTCACAGAATACTCAGTTTTCATTTTAAAAGCTTCAAAAAATTAATTCTCATTCAAAATTTATAGATCATAAGGTACTATCCTACAGATTTCATGAGATGAACTACAAACAGAACATAGACTAGTCTCAGTATGGATTAAATTACAAATGTACATATAAGCTTAAAATTACCCCAAATGTCAGGTACCTTTATGGTTTTTTAATAAATACTCATAAAATAGCAAATAATTTAGAGGTTTAGTAATGTAATGAAATCATTACACTAAACTGGTGTGTATAAAAGTTTTAGTTTACACAGTAGGCAAAGTGATTTTTTTCTTGTGAAAATAAAAGGAACATGCAAGATATTGTATTTATCCACTTCTGTTGAAATGATAGGATTCTAGAGCTCAAGTGGACCTCTGAGACTATCTAATCTAACCCCCTTATTTTACAAAAGGTCAAGGAGTGTATTTGATTTGCTTAAGGTCACACACATAGTAAGCATTACAGGCAGGATTTGAACTGTGGTATTCAGAATGCTATGCTACGCTGCTTCACATTAATGAGAAGTTGGGTGTTATGCCCACAATAACCTCATAATTTTACAGTGTTAGTGCTATGATCAAACTCATTTTAGCTTCTTTACCATCCTGCATTTTCTTCCCCAACCTTCTGTCTTCATGCTTTCTTTTATCTCTTATTTTTCTTCGTTGCCTATGCAAATGTAATTCACCAACTGCAATAGCATTCTCATGCCTATTCATTAAAATATACAGTGCTTTTCCCCACCCCCACCCCCATATATATTACTACCTTTCTTTCTGGAATGTTCCTGTTCCGTTCTTCTAAGTACCAATCTGTCTTCTACGTTAGCTTATGGAGGCTGCCAGAAAAATCTCTGAATGGTGAATCAGGAGGCATAACTCCCACTCTTACTACTAGTAGCTAGCTATGTCACATTAGACAAGGTACCTAGCTTCTCTAGGCTTCATTTTCCTAGAAAATGAAAGATATTATTCAAAATACCTTCCCATTCTAACACTGTAGAATTCATGCCTGTCATTTATTTTTCTGGCTCCTATTTTCTCATTACCAACCCCCAATTCATTTTACTTATGGAATACTGAGATACATAAACATTAGTAAACATGGATTTTATCTACATAATCCAACATACATCTGTATGCACAGACCATTAGTCTTACCTGGGAATTAATGATGCGCATTGTTGTTTTATTTCCAACATCTCTTTCATAACCATGTGTAGGAGCAGAGTTAAATCTCAAAACTGCATCATGAGAATCTAGGGGCACATAAGTGACAAGTTTGCTTTTTTGCTCTCCCTGTAGATTAACAGAATCTTGGGGAAATTGTTAACAGTCAATTTTCCTGACATGAAAAGTTATCCCCACCCCACTCCTTTGAAGAAGTGAAAAGATGGGTGTGGAACAGTACATATATATTTTTAGATTTTTTTGACATGTTGATTAGTTTTGCTAAATTTTCCTCTTCTTCCTCTTTTTCTCTTTTCTTAAAAAATATCCTTTTTTTATATGAGATGGCTCTCTGGGAGGAGAAGGAAAAGACACTGGGAGAAATGTTGGCTATATAAAAACGAAATAGATCAATGAACATTCATTTAAATTTTTAAAATTATGTCAATTTTTCCAAATCTGAAGCTAAAGAGTTACTGATAATAAAATAAGCCCATTTTTCATATAACTGTTACTAATAACATTAAGTGGAAGAATTTTCTGATAAAAATTTATTTATTCTAGGTGGAAAAATCAACATGGCCACAGTTGCCCATTCAATTACATTTTCTGTGTAAAGCTTTCCATGATTTTTACATGCTTAAGATGTACTATTACATGTGCTATATTTTCATATTCTTTTAAATTAACTATGCTTTATATAGTTATACTCCTTAATTTTGAGATATCAAAGAGACTTTGTGGTTTGGATCCTCTTTGCCTTCCACCCTCCAAACCAGCAGAACTGCGCATGACTAAGAGACTTGGAACGTATACTTGATTCATGAAGGCTGCATGGGGAAGAGCATGAATTGGTACTTTTAGATTCTTGACTATTCATTCACACACTGAGCAGACCAATAGCTGAAGATCATAGATTTAAAGCTAGAAGAGATCTTGGTGGTCACATTGTCTAAATTCCTCATTTTTACAGATGAGAAAACTGAGGATCAGAAAGACCCAGTGAGTAACTTAAGATTATAGAATTAGTAAAAGGCCGAGCTGGGAATAAATTCAGCTAATTTCACTCTAAACGCAGTGCTCTTTCCTTTGTATCACACTTCCTCCCCCTAAAATGTTACACCAGTTAGTCACATATGATTCTAGTACAAACCTGTAGTCTTAAAAATTCTTGAGGATCCCAAAGAACTTGTGTTTATGTAGGTTATAACTATCAATATTTACCATATTGGAAATTAAAAGTGATACAACTTAAAAATTTATTAATTCATTTAAAATAACAGACCCATTGCATGTTAATATATTTTAATAAATTCCATATTTTAATGAAAAAATGTTTTCTAAAATAGAAAAAAATAGCGAGAAGAGTAGCATTGTTTTACATATTTTTGCAAATCTCTTTAATGTCTGGCTTAAAGACGAGTGGATTCTCATATTTTTTTCTTTATTCAATCTGTTGCAATATGTTGTCTTGGTTGGAGTATATGAAGAAAACTAGGCTTCATATGTAGTTGGAAAAGAGAAGAATGTTTTAATAGAAAAATAAAATCTTAAGATTATTATGAAAATAATTTTGACCTTGTGGGTCACATGAAAGGGATACTCAGGAGTCCATAGACCACACTTTGATAAACCACTGTTACAATGGTCTAGACTGAGTTGAACTCCTAAAATTTTTTTTCTTTTGGTCCATACCTATGATATTATCAATGTATGTAACTTTTGTGCAAGTACAGATCAGCAATTCTTCTGTAACTTAGAATCTTTATAGACTTGTATGAAGCATTGAGAGATTAAATTTATTTGCCTAATGTCATTTATTGTCAAAGGTGGGACCTGAAACCAAATTTTGCCATCCTCAAGGCTTTCCCTCTACCATTGTACCAATGCCTTTCATTCACTGAGAAGTTAAACTTTTCAATTCAACCTTTCCATAATTTAGTGTTTTTGACATTGCAATTGAAACTCGCACTAAACCTGATTTTAGTATAATTCTGAAATTGACAATTGTGCCAAAAGAAAATGAAAATGATATTCCAACATCATTTTTCATTAAAAGGCAAATTTACAGCTTCTTGCCTAACTTCAGGGAAGATGAAAAGGTCCACCATTATCATTTTATGCTCAAAGTACTTTATATCAAGCAGTCACATAGTCTGGCTCAATAGGTTTGCTCTGTTATCCAATGTATGGCTCCTTTCACTTTATTTCAATGACACACATTTCCTAATTCTCCCATTAATTGGGTGATATGAGATATTTTAAAAATAACTATCATTTATTAAGACCCTGAACATGTGCTGGATGCTGATCTGCCTAAAAATATGCTTCTACATGGAAATAGGATCAGAGGAGGGAACCCAGAACCAATTTAGTCCGATGTCCTCATTTTACAGATGAAGAAACTGAGCTCTAGAGAGGAGAAGCAACTTAGCTAAGGTCTCAATTTGAAGTTAGAACATTTGACTCCTGAAGTAAGTTTGCCTCTTCTACTATACTAAACTGCTCCACATATTTAAATCCCCATGGACATGGATAAGTAGAAATGGATAGATTGGAGTAAAGAGGGCTTGAAATCTTTTAATCAGAGGGCTTATTTTTCCATTTTCAAAGTAATCTATCACATTGAAACATGCCTCTCATCTCTCAATAGAGAGGAGGTGGACTTACAGGTATAGAATGAGTCATGTTTTCAGAAATAGCCACCAGCTTCATTCTTTTGGATGACTGCATTAATTTCTTATGAAGGAGGGTTTGATAGAGGTTGAAAGAGAGGGTGAGAGTCATGGAAAGGGAAAGTGGTATTTAAAATAAAAGCATCAAGAAAACACTTCTTAAGTAGCTTACAAATAGGGTGTTTTTCTGAATTCATATTAGCCTCTGAACTCCTGGACTGGATTTGAAATTCACAGAGATAGTATCCAGATGTGAATATTAGGGAAATGAGAATAGAGTTAGGGTTAGGGTTAGAATTGGAGGCAGAGTCGGAGGCACATTTAGGGTTAGGGTTAGAATTAGAATCCCCTAACCAGGTCTTATCTCAAATATGATGGAATTTCAGGGTACAGTATCATACTTCCCCTCTTCTCCTATCCTAGCTAGTACAGATCTGTATAAACAAGTGGCTACTGCCACCGGAGACCCTTCACTCTCCCCTCCTTACACCAAAACGGTACCTGTTGGATTCCTAACACACATCTACATCACCCTAATCTCTGAAGTCATCAATGCCCTAGAAGTACGATGCAACTGAAAGAACACTGGCTTTACAGTCTAAGTGTCTGGGTTTAAATCTTGACTCTGATCCTTACTATCTATGAAACTTTGGGCAAGTCACTAAACCTCTCTGGGCCTCAAAAAGTGGGAAAATTGAACCACACTATCTCTGAGCTGCTTTCCAGTTTATATCAATATTTCTAAGCCATCTCCCCCATTGCTCTCAAGTCTTAGAGGGAACTCTCCTATGGGGCACTTGCCATTTGCAGCTCCACTTGTCTGAACTTCACAGAATACAATTCCCTTCCCAGGATAAAATGATCCCAGGAAATTTCATCATTGTACCTGTAATTCAGCGCTGGATACTTAGCCCCTTCCTAACTCTCTTAGCCATCCCTCCCCTTCTGATTGGAGGGCTGGAGAGTGGAGCACTAAACTCCTCTCAAAAAACTCCCTTTGTGGAGGATAGCGATCTGTATTTTGCAGCTAACTCTCCATTTTCCATCTACAGCTCTGTTTGGTTTGAACTCCACAGAACCTGATGCTGCTGCACTGGGTGCTCCCTGGTATCAACCCCGCCCCCATCCCTACTTTCCAGTTTTCTTTCATGTGTTGTTTTCCTCCATAGATTGTAAGCTTCTTGAATGCAAGGGAGTGTTTCTTTCTTTCTTTTCTTCTTTCTCTCTTTTCCTTCCTTCCTCTGTTCTTTTTTTCTTTCTTCCTCTTTCCCTTCTTTTCCTTTCCTTCTCTCTCCCTCCCTTTCATTCCTTCCTTCCTTCTTTCTATCATTCCCTGTTCTTTCTTTCTTTCTTTTTCTTTCTTTCTTTCTTTCTTTCTTTCTTTCTTTCTTTCTTTCTTTTTCTTTCCTTTGCCACAGCTTACTTAGCACAGTGCCCAGCACATAGTAGATGCCCAATAAATGTTTGATTTATTGCATTGCATGATGTTTTCCCATAGGATGGATAGAAGTTATATGTAATGATTAGGCTCTATAGTTCACCCATATTATGGATTAAAGTGGGTGATGCTGGCCTAGGAAGCTACCCACCATGGAGGGCATCTTTTCTCAATTCTTGCTCTTAATTCTAAAAACCTGACTTGAGTTCTAACCAACTGATTTAGCAATAAATTTCTGGAACAAGTTCTTCCAAGGAGATTATTTGTATTTTTTCCAAAAACAAACAAATAAAACCCTAAGCTTTCTGACTTTCCTCTCAGAGAAATTTTAGGGGATTTAGTTTTGTCTAAGAAGGCAATAATGCTTAAATAAAAGCTTTAGTTGACCAACCAATCATTTATTCTAAATAAAAATGATAACTTGTTTTATTGATAGATTTCCCCACCAAACTGACTCAACTGCTCAGTTATTTTGCTGCTATGTAGAGTCATGAAATCTTAACTATAATGGAACCATAATTCCAAATTATGTCTAAGATTCCTCTGAGTATGGACAGTCTATGATTATCTAGTCCAAAACCTTCTTTCCACAAATTCAGAAACTGAAGCCCAGAGGATCAAAGTCACATGACTAGTTAGTGGTAGAGCTAGGATCACATCTTTATAGCTCCAGGCTCCTGCTTCCTCAGATCTAGCCTTAGCCTAAGACACCTATGGCTCTCAAACAGTGGGTGCATTTCAAATTATTTAGTGAATAAATGTAAATCATTGTACATCTTGTGAATTTTTTTTCTTGTGGGAAGATGTCCCACAACAGGCTTGCTCCATGAGCTTTAAAATGTAGCTTTCCTAAATCTATCTTTGTAGTTTAAGTCATCTATAACCTTTCCTAGGTACTGGTACATTGAAATGGCCTGTTGGCATTGGCCTGGGTCACTAAAAGTTTAATATATAGTAAGTGGAGAGGCAGAAATAACAGGTTCTTTTGGGTGGGGATTTATTTTTTAACTAGCTATAGGTGTATGAAATTGGAATCAGATAAAGATGTAGAAAAAAATTATCTGATTAGGAGAGCTATATGGAAGAGGAAAATCTGAAAGTATACCTTTGTGTTTGATAATTGTGTCAATTACTAGAGAAGGAAATAGCAAAACATTTCAACATTTTTGCCAAGAAAACCCCAAATGAGGTCACAAAGAGTTGGACATGATTGAAACAACTGAACAACAATTATTGGAAACCTTCTTCCCAATGAGGGTTTGAAGAAAGATGCTATCTACTCATATAGAGAAACAAAATGAAAATAAACAATAAGTATCATTGGGAGGTAAATTCTGGGTTTTTTTTTTAAAAGATGATATTTCATTCCTGGAACATGGTTATTTGATGACTACTTGAATTGATGGGACAAGTGCACTGCACTTAAGGATTGAAAAGCTTTTTAAAAAGCAGTAACTTCTTGAGACACCTTTTAATCCACATTTTTCATCTTTTTTCATGTTCTAATTCTATGCATGAAAACGAAGGCTGGGAAATAGTCAAAGTAGGGAATATTATCTTTCGTGTCTTTGCTGGCAAAAGGTGGTGGGAGTAGAAACAAAACAAGGATCTGGATTTGCTACTTACCATCTGTGTGACCATGGTAGACAAATCACAAAAAAAACCCTCTCTCAGTCTCAGTTTCCTTATCTATAAAATGAGGGGTTTGTACAAAGTGTTCTTTGATCCTTCCAACTTTACACTCTGATCCTATCAATTCAATTCAACAAATATTTGTTAAGTGACTAGTGTGTGCTAAATATTGGGAGAGATATGAAATTTCTGTAAGACATGGACTCTGCCTTCATGGAGCTTACACTCATATGGGGATAAAATAGAAATATAGTTAATGATGATATACTACATAACATTGCAAATGCATTTGATGATATATTTTTGAGATATATATATATATATTCACACATATATATGATGATATATTACATATTTTTGGAGATGACAAATGTGAGAAATTGTTTTGCTGGACTATGCATGTTTGTTTTGAGAGTTTTCTTGTTCTTTTCTCTCTTTTTTTTTTGCATGGCAAGTGGGAGGGAAGAAAATGCTTTTCAGAATAAAACTAAAAATTTTTAAATTTTAAATTAAATTAGGAAAAAGAAGAGAATTAAAAAATATCAAGTATATTTGAGAGGTGAAAAGCAAAATGTTTTGTGAGGTCAGAGGGGAAGGTCATTGCAGGACCAAAGATGGTTTTATGCAGAAAGTAGTATTTGAGTTGAGCTTTAAAGGATGGGTAAGAATTCATAACATGGGCCTGGTAATAGAACATGGAGCTTTATTGTCCAAAGGATGGTAAGACTTACCATGAGGTTTGGCCAGAAGATGATAAAATTTTTGGCTATAGCAAAGATCTGCTTGACTTGTCTTACCTGCACTGAGAAAATCTTAGCTCCTTGAACTAATAAAGTAGGGAATTTAATAGGTAATGAAGAGGACAGAAGGAATTAGAGGGAGAGGGAATAGGAGGAGCCAGGCTATAGAGGTTTAGATAAAAGTTAGAAAGAAACCTCACTTGTCCAGCTAATAATTCATGCAAAATTAAATTTCATTTTTCTGCTATCTATTGTGTGCAACAATTTAATATCAGAGATTTCAAACTGAAAGAGACTTTGGAGGCCATTTTGCTCAACCCAGTCTTTGTACAGATGAGGAAACGGGTTGAGACATCAAGATATTCCCTCAGGGTCACACAAGCAGTAATAGATGGTGCCAGGATTTAAAACCAGGTCTTCTAACTCAAAATTCAGTGCTCATTCTTCTGTACCACACTATTTCTCTCCTTTTGGACTGTAGGCTACTGGATGTACCACTGCCCTATAACAGCAGTCATAACAAAAATTGTAATGATACATTTTCTTTGCTGGACCTGTGATTTCCTCAATGTAGAGAGACCTACTGATGTGGTACTTCAACTAATGATTTACCTTTTCAGCGACTAGTATTTTAATTGTAAATCATTTAGCAAAAACAAAGGAACTTCAATCTATTAACTGTTAAAACTTCACAGTCTCCCTGAGAGGGAAGGTAGTGCAGGTGTAACTATCTTCTAATTGATAGAGAAAAGATCAGAGATTCAGAGAGGTAAGAGATTCACCCATATTGACCGAGCTGTCTGGAGGCAGAGTTAGGACAAAAGGCCAGGCTTCCTCTTTCCTAATCCATTGTTTTTTCTGCTTTCTCTCAATTCTCTCAGAAGAGGATAGTTTACATGCCTTCATGCTCTGTCAGCAAACCACTCCCTAATTGTGAAAAGCCTCTTGTACCTGATCCCACACATGCCAATTTGAATCTTAATTTAAAAAAAAAATTAAAAACCTATTTTTTTCCAGTTCAAAACATTAGAAGACTGAGCAAGAATTTGTTTCACTCCTTTGTAATTCCTTTCTCCAGGACTGCTAGGTGAGGTGCTAAGGCTAACAAATGATTACTGTTTATATGTTATGGAGGAAAATAACATCTTATGACATCGGGAAAGAATTTCCAAGTTGCCAAAACAGTTGTGTTTGCTTTTAAAATAACATATTCTTCAAGTTGAACGTGTTTACAACAACTATACTTTTCTCCTTTCAAAAACAATTACAATGTATGACTCAGTCTGGAAGGCGGAAAAAATAACTTTCAATTTATATCCCTAGGGTAAAAAACACAAGAGGGAGCTAAAGGGCAACCAATAGAAGAACTTCATTTATAAATGGGTTTCTACTTTAGGAGATAGTGGGAATTATAGCATTTTTTTTTTAAAGATTCCCTTAGCATGGTCAGTTTTGTGGTTTTAGTATATTAGAGGCTTCTCTATGGACTGGACTGGCAGGTGCTGGTATTAGTTCTGCCCTCAATATATTATATGACTATGACCTTGGGGAACTTCTGTTTCTCAACTACCCAGCCTCCACCCTTAGCTTTCGAATAGAGAACATCAAACCTGATTCCCTTATACCTACCTACTTCGTGGAGGGAGGTTATAAAATTGATTGCGACTACATCGTCCAAGGGACTGAGTTCTTTGGAGGAAAGGACTATATAAATACTGAGTTTTATAGCTATTGTTAAATTCCATGAGTGTTTGTCTGGGGTGGGGGAGAAAGGGGGGTTCCAGCATCTAATACTGCTGTCCAGATGTAGACTAACAGAAACAAAAGCCTCCTTGTTTAATAAATTTAATTAAGCTACTAATAAATATGCACATGTATTAGTATACATATATGAATGGGCACCGTGGAAGAGGGGACTAGTAAAGAGAATTTTTAGATGAATTTATTTGAAGGAAACTAGAGGAAACCAAAAGTTTAAAAATATATATACACACATAACAATTTCAAAAGGGTAATTTAACTAGATTGCTACAATTCAATTAATGACTAATCATAACTAGTAGTAATAATAGCATGGGAAGCTAGGTGGTACAGTGGATAGACAGACTGCTGGGCCTGAAGTCAAAACTCATCTTCCTGAGTTCAAATCTGGCTTCAGACACTTACTAGCTGTGTGACCCTGGGCAAGTCACTTAACCCTTCTTGCCTCAGTTTCCTCATCTATAAAATGAGCTGGAGAAGAAAATGGCAAACCACTCCAGTATCTTTGCCAAGAAAACCACAAATGGGGTCACCAAGACCCCATGAAACCACAAGTGAAATGAATGAACAACAAAAGTAATAATAGCCCACATGCACATCACTTTAGAAGTCACAAAGCAATTTCCTAAAAACTCCTAACGTGGAGAGTATTGTATGATTATCCCCATTTTATTGAAGACAAAACAGAGACCCAGACCCAGAAAGTTAAACTGACTTGCCCAAAACTATACTATTAATTACCCACAGAGCTAGGATTAAAACCTATATACAGGCTCTAAGGCCAACGTACCAAAGTGAGATAAAACTCAACATGTTTTTGTACTTTCCTCCCTTCCAAATTCTGATTAGAGAATAGATGCAGAGATTCAGTGTGATATAATGAAAGTAAATGGAGTCAAAGGATAGGGACTGGAGTCTTGGTTTTGCTATAATAATCTTTATGGGATGAATACTGGACCTATGATTTCATTCATCTAGTAAACTCCTGAATATGGAGCATCTTCTCTGCAATTTAAAGGCTTAAGAGAGTTACCAACACTTAGGCCCTGCAGTACCAAGATGTTAGAGGATTTGCCTAGGGATATACAGTCCAGATGTGTTAAAGGTGAAACACGAACCTAAGTTTTCCTAGCTCTAAAATCAGTTCTTTTTCCAATGGTCCATGTTGCCTATCAACATGTATGCCTCAGGGTCAAAATTTCACCTGATTCTTCAATTCCTTCTTGTGTAAAATACAGCTTTGGCTAGAAGGCCTCACAGATCCCCTATGGCATATCATAAGATCTGATTTCCTGACTCAGAGTCAGATGGAAGATGTAAAACTAAATCGGAAAGAAAAAAATGCAAAGAGTTTCAAATAAGGACAGTAATGAACACATTGGCTTTAGAATATAACATCAAAATCTCTATTTTTTCATTATAGTTAGTCCTCAAATAAGAGACAGAATGATGGGGTTGATGTTGCCCCCATAAACTTCTAAACCACTGGTTATTTTCTTTTTTTAAATTTTTTTCCCCACTGGTTATTTTCTGAAAAAAAAAAAAAAGAAAAAAGAAAAAAGAAAACCTAAGGCCACTTTGACCTGATTTTAGCTAGTATATTCCAGAACATGGGAGAAACCTATCAACACTGTATATGCAATTCTAGCATAAGAATACAAGGATCCCATTTCTCGGACTTGAACTTCTGGTCAAATCAGAAAGATAGAGAACAGGCACTCAGGTTTTTCTTTATTTGACTCTGACACTTACAAATAAATGTACCATTTGGTTCATCTGCAATGTAACTTCCATCTATCTGTTTTCTGACTAATCTTCCTTATATTTAAATCTAGCCAAGTCATTCCTGTGCTCAAAAATCTTCAATAACTCCCTGTTGCCTATGAGTAGTTTAAACTTATTTGTACCTGGCCTCTAAAACTTTCTACAATCTGGAGCCACAGTAACTTTTCAGCATTGGGTTATCTCCACACACTGTGTTCTAGCCAAAAAAGATTACTTGCCATACTTCCCAGCCCCAACTCCTACCTTAAGACACACCCTCTGCTTTTTCCACTTTTGCATCCATGCTTACATTATTCCTTGTACCTGTAACATGACTCTTCCTACCTTTAAAGTCTAAATCAAGTAATATTCCTTCCCTTGATGCTTTCCTCCATCCCTCCACCTTCCTGTTTTCACTTCAATTAGCACCTTATTTTTTTTGCCCCTCTAACACCCTCATCATGCAATATTGTGAATTCTTACAATCTTTGTTGGTATCTTTTCTCCCTACTAGACTCTAAGCTCTAAAAAGGCAGGATTTGCATCTTATTTAAACTTGATATTTCTCACAGTGGCTAGCATCCAGTGGATGCTTAATAAATGTTTGTTGAATGAAAGAAACAAAATAGGTTAGATGGCAGGTACATCATCTAATTTTCCTATTGGAATTTAAAAGGAAAAATCTGAACACAATGAGTGTGTGCATGTCTGTGAATATGTGTGATAATATGTGGTACAATTTGTAAAAGGGTTATGTTGCAAAACTCATTAAAAAGTCAGTTGCTTGGAACTGTGAATTCTTTTTCCCATAGAAACAATGCTATAAATAATGACTGTTAAATTCCTGGCCCCAGCTAGCCCATAAAGGCCTATTTAACCCATGTTGCACCTAGAATGAATGTACTTTATGTGTCATTACTCTCTGGAGTCTTTGTTCGCTTGTCTTCTTATCCGTTCTTCCTATGATTCAAATGTTTCATGGGTTAAACAAATTTTAGTCTAGGAATCTAACCACAATCATAGCATTGTTTTTGAGGGAAAATTAATCCTATGGTCAACAGTGTGAAGAGAGCTCTTTGCAAAGGACCAGGAAACAAATAGGTCCTTTCCATTTCTTTTCTTGAATCTTGAAGTTGAGGCAATGGAAGAGAAGAAAGAACAAGTCTTATTTTTTTCAGGGTCTGGGGGTATTTATGTTTCATATGTAAGCTACATTCTTCATTCTGAGAATATACTATTAATAATATAATTATTAGTTATACTATTAATTACCCACAGAGTTAGAATTAAAACATATATACTAGTATAGTATGCAGAACATTCAAATCAGAGAACCCTTGACTCACTTCTGATACTTATTAGCTCTGTGCTTTGGGAAAAGTCGTTGGACTTTGCCTGCTCATCTTTAAAATGGTTGACTTTAAAATGGATGAGTTCAAAATTCTGCCTCTGATACTTAACTGTTGTATAACCACGCATCTGTCCCTTAACTTTTGTGAGCCTCAGTTTCCTCATCTGTAAAATGAGGATAATAATAAAACCTATCTCACAGGTGAGGTCCGCGTGAGATAATATAGGCAAATTACTTTGTAAATGCTATTTTATAACATTGAGCTATATAACAATAATTAACATTATTGTAATTATTATTATGTCTCTGAAGACCTTTTCAGCTCTAGAGCTATGACCCCATAACCTCTTCTGAGCTCACAGATCAAGCACTCAGTGTTTCATTGAGGAAAAAGAACTTAATTAAAGAAATATCCATTAATAGCATTATGGTCAACAAGATCTACATCTGAAGTATCTCAAACAGTAGCCTAATAATTACCCATTTATTGCTGCAAAAAAAAAAATGGCCAGTGAAAATTTTTTGAACTCACCTATTTCTTCCCCCAGGGAGGAGTTCAGGATTGCCCCTGCAGACATGACTACTGCACAACTACCCAAACCTTGAGGATACAGTTTGCTCAAGGGCGCTTGAGGGACATGCTTCTCCCAACCAAGGTCTGAAAAGGGGGCTTCCTTTCCATCTAGTGTCTTCACAGTCACTCGGTCCCTGAGCTCGCACAACAGCTGTTCCCTTGTCAGCCTGGAGTTCCGTTTCCCCCTAAACCTCACCCTGTGCTTGTTGGTGGTGAGATAATCTTTCATTGCTTTTTGTAGGCGTGGATTTAGCATTTTTGAAGAGACATTTCCTTTCCAAAGCCGGTATAGGAAGGACTTAGACATGGTAGAATAAAGTCTGTCCCAACGGGGCAACTCTTGGCTTCTCCTGTGCCTTAAGATAATTTTCTTTCGATTGTGTTTGATGGCCCTCTGTTGGTCCTCCTTACTGAGGGGGACAAACTTCACCATTTGCTGGCCATGGCTACGTGACATAGGTTGACCCAAAGTAAAAAAATAATCACCGTTTACTTGATAGAAAAGATGTGGGGATTTTTTTCTTGTCTGAGAAGGGAAAAACTCTTCATTCTCCAAACCATTTTTCATTTCAGTCCATTTCTGAAAGCTATTGGGACCTAAGTTAAATGAATTCAAAAGGTCTCCATTGAGAAGCACCTCATTCCCATCGATGGTTTCAGAAAAGGATGGGTCGTGCACGGCGCCCATGATTGATCTCTGTTTTCCTTGGATAGGCAGGATCCTTTTAGTTTCAACATATGAGAAGGAACTTGGAACTGGTTCCACAGTGTTGCTATCTGTGAAATAGATGAAGATCACTAAAAAAAGGAGACCCCAAGCAAATATCCCAAAGAGCATTAATTGTTTCCATTGTTTCAAGTTCGGTTTCATGGCAAAGCCCGTATCAACACTTCTCTGTCCTGAAGTAGTGGCAAGCAACCTGCAAGACAACATTAAAGGTTAACATAAGCACACTCAGTACTTTTCTACATGGATATAATAGGAAAATGACACATTTTGATGGACTGACCTAGGGTAAGCTCCACAGATGATCTCCCAGTTCTCTTTCCACTTGCAATGAACAATTCTTATTGACTACAAGTGGAAGGATTAAGTCCTTTTCCTCGCCTGTTTAAGTACATTTCTCCACCTATTTTTTATTCAATCAGTTAACAAGCACAAGAATTTATTTAGTGTTTACTATTGTGTCTTGGCATCTAGCTACAAAGTAAAAAAATAAAAAAATCGGTGCCTGTTCTTCAGGAGCTTACATTCTATGTAATAAGGCAGCAAGGAGGTGCAGTGGAGAGAGCACTGGGCCTGCGGTCAGAAAGGCCTGAGTTCAAATGTGGCCTCAGACACTAATTAGCTGTGAGACCCTGGGCTAGTCACTTAACCTGTTTGCCTCAGTTTCTTCATTTATAAAATGAGGATAATAATAGCACCTACATATAAGGGTTGTTGTGAGGACCAGATGTGCTTAGCAAAGTGCCTGGCACATAGTAATATAAATGTTAATTATCATCATCATCATCATTAATAGTGAAGAAAACAGGTATGAAAATAAGTATGTACAAGACAATAGATAAAAGGTAACCTTAGGGGTGTAGGCATTAACAGGTGTGTGTATGTGGCAATGTAGACTAAGAACATCTCCTGCAGAAGGTAGAATTTGAGTTGAGTCATAAAGAAAGCTAGAGAGTCTAAAAGTAGAAGATGAGATGAGGAGAGAGAGTATTCTATGCATGAAGGACGTTCAGTGCAATGGCATGAAGACAGGAGATGAAGTATTGTGTTTAAGGAAGAGCAATTAGACCAGTGTATTTCAACTATAGGGTGCAGAGAGGGAAAAATATATAGGACTGGAAAGATAAGGGGATAAGTCACACACGTGTGTTAACTATATAAACAGAAACACACACACACACATATATATACATACATACATACACACACAAATATATGTGTGTATATATATATATATATACATACCTATACACACATATGTGTGTGTACCCTGTTTCTTTTCTCCATTATTTCTTGAACATTATTAAAATAGGTATATAAGGTACAAAAATTAAATAATAAAAATATTTTTAAACATATATACTAAAAGTTACATGGGCCCTTTCAAAAGAGTCCCTTTTAGAGGTTATCCATTTGCCCCAACATTGCTCACAATCTTTTAAAAACTCCTCTTTGAGAGTTCAATTAGTATATTTGATTTTTGCATCTATTTTGATTTTGATTTTGCTATGTTTCATTCAGAGCTAAGCCTGTCAACAAGTTGAATGAAGTGGCTGATAAAACTAGTTAATACTTTTACTTTATTTATTTGTGTGTGTGTGTGTGTTGGACAGGATGAAAAACAAAGCATGACTAAAGTAATCAGAAGTGGAGACCAGTCAAAATGATGGATTAGGATGAAGCAGGACACCCCAATTCTCCTCATAACTATTCCAACAAAGATTTAGGAAAAGTTCCAGTCTGAGCTGGGAAATCCAAAAAGAAAATACAGTGAGATGTACTTTCATCCCAGGGAGTAGGAATAGAAGCTAGCCAGCAGCTTTGTCCTTCAGACCCCAGAACTGGGTTATGGATATAGCCTGGACTATGGAAGGGAACGTAGCTAGGTCCTAGGTTAACCTGTCATGAGTAGTCAACAGATCCAACTGAGACCTCATCGAGGGCTTTGTTGGGACAGGATCAGGAACAAAACTGAGCAGCAGTTATGTGGAACTGATATTCTAGTAGGGTTATAAATTCAACCCACAGAGTAGGGTTGATGTCCACAGTTCAGTGACCAGGGCAAGGAGCTCAGACCAAGGGAGAATATTCATTTCTAGAGTGTACAGAGCCTTCACACTAGATAATTGGGGCTAGAGTCTACTACTACTTCAATAAAAGGGAAGTTTAGTTTTCTCACCAGAAACAAATTAGGGTTGGGAGCTTGAAAAGCTTAGACTAGGAGATCAGCAAATAGACATCATTCACTTTAGATCAAATTGCTTAGAATGTGCTGAAAGCTTATATATTCTCCCACCTGGGCTACTCCTGAGATCTTTTAGAACCCAAACTCAATATCCAGGGAAAGTAGCAGCAAAATTCAAGAAAATGTGAGTCAGGACCAAATAAGCCCCTAACACGTCCCACAGAAGGGCACAGAGCCTGGCCATAATACAAAGACCTAACAAAGCAAAAAAAAGGTTCCAAGATAAAAACTCCGTAACACCTACAACTAGAGCTTCATAGAAAAACATAGCTTGGCCAGAAAGCCAACTAGAATTCCTGGAAGAAATGAAGTAGTAGTTAAAATAATCAGAGAAATGTGGTTTTCTGAGTTGTCTCTAGCTGACTCAAAAGAAAATTCCTAAGTAGGTGTTCCTGAAATATCTTAATCAATGTTAGCATCATTAAAATAAATATATGACTTCCCAAAGTGAACATTTTAGAAGTTATCAATCACTTGAAAGGGCAGTGAGGTGGTACAGTGGATAGAGTGCAGGGCCTGGAGTCAGGAAGACCTGAGTTCAAATCCAGCCTCGGACACTTACTAGCTGTCTTACTAGCCATCTTGCCCAAGCTCACTTCACCCAGTTTGCCTCAGTTTCCTCATCTGTAAATGAACTGGAGAAGGAAATGGCAAACCAGTCCACCAAGAAAATTCCAACTGGAGTCACAACTGAACAAAAATTCATTTGAATACATAAGCTCTAGTAGGTTAAAAGTCTATCAAATCTTACTAGTTTGTTTACATATTTGGTATGTAAGTGTGTGTGTGTGTGTGTGTGTGTGTGTGTGTATGTGTGTGTGTTGGGGGAAATCTGGGAGGACTTCAAGCATTGAAACTTCCTTCATTTATTCATTTAAGTGGTATGTAACTTGAAATGTTAAGAGGTTACTTGCTACTTGCATTTATTTGTCTATGGTCACATCAAGTTTGGCCTTTATTCAAAGAAAACCTCTCTCTCTCTATGTGTGTGTGTATATATATATATATACATAGTTAATATTCATATGTGTGTGTACTCCAATTTTTTATAAAAGAGATGAATATGTGTATACATACATATCCACATATATCTTATCCCAGGAGGAAAAATTCTAGACAATCTAGTTAGAGATAATGGATTTTCTTTATGAGATATGCATAAATATATATGCAAATATATATGCCTACATACTGATTATAAATTTGCATATATATGTATACTTCCTTAAAAGCACAGAAGGACTAAAGCAAGACAATATGAATGTAAAAGCAAAATCGTGTGTAATAAAGCAAAGAAGCTTGGATTTTCTAAGTCAAATGACTGAATTTATTCCAGTCAATGCAGAAGCAACAACTTAGGGTTCTACTGTTTTTGCTGACCCCTTACTGTTGAACAATTGTCCCTGTAAGCCACAGAACCAAATGGTTACTCCACCTAGGAAGAAGAATAACGTCACTTCAGTGCCAATAATACTCTGTACAACACAGTAGAGACTCTTTAAAAACTCTCACATGTGGAACAGTCTTTAATAAACAAAATGCTTTAATCTAAATTATGAAATGATTTGTTTTTGTTGTTTACAATAGAGGAGGAAGATACCAATTTAAATGATGGGGAGGGATGCGAATAAGAATAGAACTGAAAAAGACCTCTCAGAAAAAATCCTCTCATTTTACAGTTGAAGAGACTGAGATCCAGAGAATTTAAATGACTTGACCAAATCCATGCTGAAAGTATCACTGAGAGTATTTGAATCCAGATCCTTTTCCCACTGTACTTTAAGTTCCTAACATAAATTGTGCAGCTTGATTGTGGTTGTGGATGAAACACATTTTCTCTTTTTTTTGCTTCTCCCCTAACCCTACATGTGAAGTGAATGGAAAAGAGGCGAGGCTGAATTACTCTGAGCTCCTTGGAAATAAGTATTATAATATGAGAAGTATTTTTCATCAGGTAAGATTTATATGGTTCTTGATGCATTGTAATAATAGAATAGAGTGGGATAACTGCCTCAGCTCAGGATGAAGATTTGACTTTTAATAATTCCAAAAGCCTTTGTTTCAAGCTCTAGAAAAAGAATAACTGCAACCATAAGGGGTCAATTAATGGAATATCTTGCAAAATAATTAAATCATAAGCAACTGAAAAATCTCCGCTCACAATGCCAGCATAGGATCATTAAAAGTGCTGAATTACTCTGACATCAACATATAAGTCAAAACTCAGAGCCAGAAACAGATGGTCAGACAGACAAATAGATGGATAAACTATGTGTTGGGGGCGGGGTGGGACTAAAATAGTATAACTCATGCTTTTCCTTTACTTTTCTGTGTCTTATACAAAGAAACTTATCACAGACAGATACACAGAAAATTGTTTGCTGAACTGGACAAAAAAACTGATGACTAGAGGGTCACTCAGTCACATTTAACAACTGAAGACATCTTTAATTCTTCCTCAATCCCATCATATTAGAGTTGCCACATCATGTTAAGCTTAAGTTGCAATAATCTTTCACATTTCTTGTTTCCATTGTCTCATTCCCATAGTCAAAACTCTTGTTGTTCTGACTATAGCAATAGTCTACTAAAGCTCTCCTGGCTTCAACCCATCCATCACACAACTGCCAAAGAAATCTTCCCAATACACAGTTTTGATCACTTCATTCCTTTCCTTAAAAATTTCATGTGGCTCATTGAGGAAGCAACAGAATAAAAATCCAGACCACTTATCTACCATCACTTCTAATCTCTGTTAAAATTCTACCCTTCTTTTAAGGCCCTTCTCAAGATTGTCTCTTGAGAAGTCAGTTTACCCTCAAATTTTCCACTTTTCTTTGACTTGATTTTATAGTATAGTTATCAGTATGCGTGTTTTATCTCCATTACATTTCTTTCCCATTAGAGTGTAAAGTAATACAAAAAGAGATTGTTTTGTTCTTTGGGCTTATATCCCCAAAGCCTGCCATACAGTAGGCACTAAATACATATTTTTGATTGACTAATTATAAGTTTCTTAAGGATAGAGGCCATCATTCCATTTTTTAATCCTTGGTGTCTAGTAAAATAACTCACAGAAATACTAATGGATATTTATTAAAATGTTTGTTGAATTTTGGGGGAAATACCAACTCATTTCGCTAATATAGTTCCTCCAATATGCTGGTGAAGATTATTTTATTCTGAATAATATAACTCATCATCTGATGGTATAATATCAATCAAATGAATTAGTGATGGGAGAGTATAGTATGGGAGGCTAAGTTAATTGTTCCTAAATACCAAGGAAGGGTTGTATCTTAATCCTAAATTCATGCAGGTCTTCCTTGATGAAAATAGTTTTCAATGACTAACACAGGTGAGTTATCATCAGTATTCCAATGAATAGATTATGCACATAGTTGAGGTATTATATAACTTTAGAATCCATCATAAAAATTATTCTAACATGCTAACTCATCAGTGTTCAGAAAAGGTTTTAAGTACATGAATCAGCATTCCTGGCCCATTTGAACTTTTTTCCCTGTGTTCCAAACATTTCTCACACACATACATGTATACACACACACACACACACACACACACACACACACACACTTTCTGCAGTGTTCTCTTTTTTGGTAAGTATCCTTTTCATTCTTAAGACAAACTTATTCCTCCTGAAAGGGATCCAAAAATGAAAACTCCTAAAAATATTACAGTCAAATTCCAGAGATTGCAGGTCAAGGAGAAACTGTTGCAAGCAGCCAGAGAGAAACAATTCAAATATCATGGAGCCACAGTCAATATCACACAAAGTTCAGCATCTTCCACATTAAAGGAGTGGAGGGCTTGAAATACTATATTCTGGGAGGTAAAGGAGCTAGGATTAAGACCAAGAATAAAATACCCAGCAAAGCTGAGTATAATTCTTCAGGGGGAAAAAATGGATATTTAATGAAACAGAGAACTTTCAAACATTACTATAAAAAGACCAGAGCTGAATGTAAAATTTGACATTCAAACACATAACTCAAGAGAAGCATAAAAAGACAAATATGAAAGAGTAATCATAAGAGACTCAATAAAGTTAAGCTGTTTACATTCCTATCTGGGAAAGTGATAACTCCTAAGAATTTTGTCATTATTAGGGCAGTTAAAAGAAGTCCATATAGCCAGAGGGCATGGGTGTGAGTTGATTATGTTGGGATGATCTCAGAAAAAAATGAAGGCATGAGAAAAAGAAATGTACTGGGAGAAGGGAAAAGGAAGAAGTAGAATGGGAAAATTTTTCTTATATAAAAGAGGAACACAAGGGAAAGCTTTTATAGTAGAGGGCAAAAAGGGAGTTGAAGGACAAAGCTTGAACCTCATTCTCATCAGAATTGGTGCAAAGAGGGAAGAAAATTTATATGTACACATTCAGTTGGGTATAGAAATCTATCTTACCCAATAGGGAAATAAGAGGGAAAGGGGATGAGAAATATGGGGGGAGGTGAAAAAGGGGAGAGTGGATTATTGGAGGCAGTGGTCAGAAGGAGAACAGACTTTTGAGGAGGAACAGGATAAAAAGAAAGAGAGAGAAGGATAAACAAAAGAAAATAGGGTGTAGAGAAATACACAGTAATCATAACTATGAATGTAAATGTGATGAGCTTAGCCATAAAACAGAAGCAGACAGCAGAATGGATTAGAAACCAGAATCCAACAATATATTGTGTACAAGAGATATGCTTGAAACAGAAAGACACACACAGAGTTAAAAAAGGGGGAGCTGGTGCAGAATTTATTATGCTTCAGCAGAAGTAAAAAAAAAAAAGGCAGGTGCAACAATCATGATCCCAGACAAAGCAAAAGCAAAAATAGACCTAATTAAAAGAGATAATCAGAGAAACTACATTTTGCTAACAGGTACTATTTTTTTTTTTTTGGTTTTTGGTTGGGCAGTAGGGGTTAAGGGACTTACCTAGGGTCACACAGTTAGTAAGTGTTAGTGTCTGAGGCCAGCTTTGAACTTGAGTCCTCCTGAATCCAGGGTCAGTGCTCTATCCACTGCGCCACCTAGCTGCCCCTAACAGGGACTATTGACAATGAAGTAATATCAAAAAAAATTTACAGCAAGTTTCTCTGATAAAGGCCTCATTTCTCAAATATATAGGGAACTGAATCAAATTTATAAAATAAGAGCCATCCCCAATTGATAAATGGTCAAAAGATATGATTTTAAAATCATATTTTTATATCATATCATATATTTCAAATCATATCAGTTTTCAAAAGAAGAATCAAAGATATCTAGTCATATAAAAATGCTCTAAATCACTATTGATTAGAGAAATATAATTTAAACCAACTCTTAAATACCACCTCACACATATCAGAAATGACAAATGCTCGAAGAGATGAGGAAAGATAGGTACTAATAAACTGTTGGTGGAGTTGTGAACTGTTCCAGCCATTCTGGAGGAGTTTGGAACTCTGCTTAATGGGCTATAAAACTATGCATACTCATTGACCCAGCAATACCACTGCTAGGTCTGTACCCCAAAGAAAGGGAAAAGGACATATATATACAAAAACATTTATAGCAGATCTTTTTGTGGTGGCAAAGAACTGGAAATTGAGGAGATGGTCATCAATTGGAGAATAGCTGAACAAGTTATGATATGATTGTGATGGAGTACCACTGAGCTAGAAGAAATGATAGGGGAGAGGGAGTGGTTTCAGAAACAAACAAAAACCAAAAAACATGACAAGACCTCTGATGCAAAGTAAAGTGAAAAGAACTGGGACGTCATTGTGTACAGTAAGAGCAATGTTGTCATGATCAACTACTCTGATCAATACAATGATTCAAGACAATTTCAAAGGCCTCATGATGAAAAAAAAGCATGAACTGATGAACTCTGAGTGCAAATTGAAATATAATTTTCTTTTTTTTTTGCTTTTTTTTGATATGGCTAATATGGAAATATGTTTTGCATGATTTCACTTGTATAATTGATATCATTTTACTGGTCTTCTCAGTGAGTGGTTGAAGAGTGGGAGGGAGAAATAGAATCTGAAACTCAATTTAAAAAGAAAAATATATTAAAAATAAATCATTCTTTAAAAATAAAAAGGACCCACATGTACAAAAATATTTATAGCAGCTTTTTTTGTGGTGGCATAGAATTGGAAATTGAGGGGATGCCCATCAACTGAGAAATGGCTGAACAAGTTGTGGTATATGAATGTAATGGAATACTATCATTCTATAAGAAACCATGAGCAGGTGGATTTTAGAAAACCCTGGAAAGGCTTATGTGAACTGATGCTAAGTGAAGAGAGCAGAACCAGGAGAACATTGTACACAGTGACAGCAACAATGTGCAATGACCAACTTTGATAGACTTATCTCTTCTCAGCAATGCAATGATCTAAAACAATTCCAAAAGACTCATGATGGAAAATGCTATCCCCATCCAGAGAAAGAACTATGAAGTCTGAATGCAGACAGAATCATACCATTTTCTCTTTCTTTTTTTTTGTTTTTTCTTTCTCGTGGTTTTTCCCTTTTGTTCTGATTCTTTTTTCACAACATGACTGATGTAGAAATATGTTTAATATGGTTGTACATGTATAACTTATATTAGATCACATGCTGTCTTGGGGAGGAGGGAGGTGAGGGAAGGGGAAAATTTAGAACTCAAAATTTTATAAAAGTGAATATTAAAAGCTAAAAACAAGCTTTTTCTTAAAAGAAAAACATTTCTTATTTTGCAGTCACCATTAAAAACATGGCACTTTATTAGTAACATAAAATGTTTTGGGCTCAATTATATCTACAACCATCAACAATCTTAAGGTGATAATCTATTCATTAACTTTTTTTTTAAAGGAATACTTCAAATTGTCATCATGGACATGAAAACTATTATGAAATTGCATTTAACTATGCAGAAATAACATGATGAAAGGTAAACTGGTGTGACGTACTGAAAAGAGCACTGACTTGGGAATGAGAAAACTGGAAATGAATTCCATCTCTGACACCAAATATGAGATGACACACAATCAATTTTGCTAAGCCTCAGTTTCATTATTGTAAAATGGTGATAAGTACCTTCTGTACTGGATTGCAACTAGTATCCAATTACATAATTTAAAAAAAGCATTATACATACTTAAAGTATCATGTAAATATGAGTTACTCTTACCATTAATGTGTTTCAGATAAATGACATTCAGATCAACCTGAGAGAGAAGCATCCTGTTGTAACTGATCATAGGATCATAGGTTAAGAGCTGGAAGGGGCATTAGAGATCTCTCTCTGGACCTTAACAATTACAGGTCATGGAGTTATGGAAAGAATTCTAGTTTAGGAAGCAAGGAGACTCTTTCTCCAGATTCTGCCACAAGCTGAGCTGTCTGCTGTTAAGAGACACACTGCTTTCAACCTGGTTCCTCATCTGCAGCATGGTGGAGAATGCTAAACTTGTCAAGAGTCCAAACTACTCCCTAGAACAAGTAGGCCCTATGATTATGGGTAATTAATTTAACTTTTCTGAGCTTCAGTTTCCTCACGTATACAATGAGAATAATGTCATTACTTATATCATCACTTTGTAAACTGACTTGTCTTTATATTTTCCCAGTACCTAGCACAAAGCCTTGCACAGAATAAACATTTTTTTGAATTAGAGGGAACTGAATTGCAAAGTTCCATATAAATATGAGTTAGATTATGTTCAAATAAGCAGGGTCCTTTCAGCTCTAAAATTCAGGTTTTTTTTTTATTTGAAAGCTTTTGAACATATGTACAAGCTTTCAAATTAAAAATATTAAATATAAAGGATCTCACAAAAGACCATTACAAAATATTTCCTGGCTATTGCAAACTACTTATTTCAACACTATGAAGTTTCTCATTCTGTATTTTCCCATGCTAATGGAAGACCTATAAGCCCTGCAAGTTTAAATTGCCTACAGTTCTCTTGAATGGGATAGCTAAACACAGACACACCCACCCACACACCCCCCCCCCACACACACCCCTTGATTAATGTCTGCCCTACAATTCACCATCTGGCCAGGTTTTTGTGGGCTTAAGCAACAGTTAACACATACAACCAAAACCTCTGTAAAGAAACACCTTGGTTCTATGTTGGTGTGTGTAGAAGAGCTACCCAAACCACTCCAGGACTAATTGTCTGTCTTAAGATTTTAAGTAAAAAACATTTACTATTCGTACCAAAGTCAAAAGTCATTTATGTAACAGTTTTCAGAAATCTAGTACTTTCAAGAATCAGTTCACCAAAATTAGTTCCTGTCACATTTCACAGGAAAATGTCAACCCTCTGCTCACCATGGGATTCTAATGTCCCTTCTCCAGCCTCATTATTCCCATTTACACATAGCTCTTTTTTATTTTCTTAGAAATGTGAGAGAGCCTCTGGACTATTCAAAATACAAAGAATAGAGGAACTCTTCATCAATTGGTTTTCTCACTTCCCTATCCCTGTTCCCTATTATTTGTTAAGCAAATTTCCTGAGGACCAAAATTAAAAAGGTCAATTTGAGATTGATTTTTAAAAAAATTTTTTTTAATGGAGTCATGGTCAGGGTCATTATCTGAAGAACAAGTTGTTTATTAGTTCACCAAAAGGCTGCCTCACAATGAGAAAACATATTAAAAGACCAAAAGAAATCAAATAATTTAAAGGTTTCTGGGATGAAGCGTTCAGAGTCTCATTAGAGGAGTAAGGCAGGGAGATACAGTGGAAAAAGCTCTGACTCTGGAGTCAGAGAATCTGGGTTCAGATGCTCACATGGTCTGACTCTAGGTGAATCAGTTTATCTCAGTGCCTGTTTGGCTTACCTGTAAAATGAGGCCGTCTCCAGATGGCCATTGAAGTCCTTTCTGAGTATATGAAAACACCCTTAAGATGTTTGTACTATGAAGTAGGGGGATCCTGAAAATACATTGGAAGAGGATGGGCAGTCCTGTTGATACTCATCTTTATTAATGTTTGTGCTTCAAGGACCTAGAATTGTAAAAGTTATGGAGGAACATGGCAAATATAAATCTGGAATCCTGAAAAACTCAGGAAAAAAATCTTGAGGGTCATTCTGGGAAAATGTGGAATAGGTCAGAAATTTTCAAGTTCTCCAGATTTCCTCCACAAACAGTTAGAAAATCACCATGAAATGAATGTAGACCAGTAAAAAATAAAAAGGGCAAAACAACTATCCTCCTAAGACAACTTGAGAAAACCTCAGGAAAAATAGGATCTCTAGGGGCTGAGTGAAATGTAGACACCTCCAGGCTGACACCGCTGAATCAACAAACAGGGGGCACTGGAGCACCTCTATAGGGAAGCAAACTAGTCCTCAAGAAATATCACCTTACAAATTTTCACCTCACAAACTCTCATCTAAAGAACAGAAGACTGTTGAGTGAAGGACCCCCGGTTGTTTCAGGAGGCCAGACCTTGTAGTGCTGACCAGAAGTGATCCTGGGCTGTGGCTATGGACTAGGAGGAACAAGTGAATGTTTTTAATAGGAATGAGTGTTATATTTTTGTCAAAAGCTTTTTTTTTTCATTTATTGATGTAGTCATATGATTTTTTTTGCTTTTGTTACTGATATGATCAATTATGCTTGTAGTTTTCCTAAGACGAATCAGTTCTGCATCACTAGTATAAATCCTACCTGGTCACAGTGTACACTCTTTGTGATATATTGTTGTAATCTCTTTGCTAGAGTTTTATTGAAAATTTTTGCACTAATATTTGTTAAGGAAAATAGTCTATAGTTTACTTTTATTCTTGGTTTAGATATCAAAAGCATACTTATGTCATAACAGGAATTTGGTAGGACTCCATTAACTATTTTTAAAAATAGTTTATATAGTATTGGGATTAATTGTTCCATAGATATTTAGTAGAATTCACTTGTAAATCCATCCAATCCTGAGGGTATTTTCTTAGGGAGTACATTTATGGCTTGTTCAATTTCTTTTTCTGAGATAAGGGTATTTAAGTATACTATTCCCTCTTCTCTTAATCTGGACAATTTATATTTTTGTAAATAGATATCCATTTCACTTAGATGATCAGTTTTACTGGTATATAATTGGGCAAAATAGCTTCTAATAATTGCTTTAATTTCATCTTCACTGGTGATACATTCACTTTTTTGCATTTTTCAGAATGGTAATTAGGTTTTCTTTCTTTTTAAAAATTAAATTAATCAATGGCTTATCTACTTTGTTTTTTTAAAATAAACCAGTTTCTTTTATTTATTAGTTAATTTTCTTTTTACTTTTAATTTTATTCATCTCACCTTTAAGTTTTTAGGGTTTCCATTTTGTTGTTTAATTGGGAATTTTAAATTTGTTCTTTTTCTCATTTTTAAAAATTGTACACCCAATTTATTGATCTGTTCTTTGTCTCTTTTATTGATGTATGAATTAGGGATATAAATTTTCCTATAAGTACTGCGTTGGCTGCATCTCACAAATTTTTGTATGTTTTCTTATTCTTATAATTATATTTAGTGAAATTATTGATTGTTTCTATGATGTGTTCTTTGACTCACTCAGTCTTTAAGATTACACTATTTAGTTTCCATTAAGTTTTTTTTTAAGGCAATTGGGGTTAAGTGACTTGCCCAGGGTCACACAGCTAGTAAGAAAATAATTTCTTAAAAATTAGAATTGGGTAAGTGTCAAGCGTTTAGTCTGAGGCAGAATTTGAACTCAGGTCCTCCTGACTTCAGGGTCAGTGCTCTATCTACCATGCCACCTAAGTGCCCCTCCATTAAGTTTTAACGTATGCTGCTATGGTCCTTTATTAAATGTCATTTTTATTGCATTGTGGCCTGAAAAGGGTACATTTAATATTTCTGTTTTTCTTCAGTTGTTTATGAAGCTTTTATGCCCCAATACCTGATCAGTTTCTGTGAAGGTGCCATGTACATTTGAGAAAAAGTTATAGTCCTTTCTATTTCCATTAAATTTTCTTCAGAAGTCTATCATATCTAACTTTTCTAAGATTTTCTTTATCTCATTGCCTTCTTTCTTATTTACTTTATGGTTAGATTTATCTACCTCTGAGAGGGAAAGTTGAGGTCCCCCATTAGTATAGTTTTACTGTCTATTTCCTCCTGTAACTAATTTAATTTTTACTTTAAGAATTTGGATACTATGCTATTTGGTGCATATATGTTTAGTATTGATATTACTTCACTGTTTTTGGTAGCTTTTAGCAAGGTTTAGTTTCCTTGCTTTTCTCTTTTAAGTTGGTCTATTTTTAATTTTGTTTTATCTGAGATCATGATCGCTACCCTTGCCTTTTTTTTTTTACTTCAGCTAAAGCATAATAGATTCTGTTCCAGCCCCTTACTTTAAGTCTGTGTGTGTCTCTGTTTCAAGTTTTGTGGATAGATTACTGTTGGTTAATTCTAGCTCCTTTGCTTTCTGGAATATCATATTCCAAGTCCTCTGCTCCTTAAAAGTGGTAGCTGTTAAATCCTGTGTGATCCTGACTGTGGATCCATGATATTTGAATGATTTGAATAAAATACCCGGTTCAAAAAAAAAAAAAAAAAAAGGAAAAGCTGGGGATTATTACAGGGAAATTTTCGCCTACAAAGGTTGGTTGATGGATGGAGAAATGTGGCACCAAGAATGAATGGAATGAGAACGACAGACCATTTGGAGATATCTATCAGGGTTATGTCTTCTTCTGGAGTGGAAGGATAGATTGCAGTAGTCTGTGTAGCATGTTAAACTTTAGAGACTCTTCTATATATCTAAGTCATTTTATTTAGAACAAAGACAGAATTACTGGGCAGACTTATCCATGCCAGGTCAATAAGGTAGTTAGTGAATTCTGTGCAATGATATGGCTTGGCCCCAGAGAAAAGAAAATGTACCTTTTTCCTCTCATTGTGTAGTGGAATAGCATTCCTTTTCATTACTCCGCTGGAATCATGGTTGGTTACTGCATCAATCAGGGACCTGATAAAAGTTGGTAAAAATCCTATTTGCCTACAATCTTGTGAATCTGGTCAAGAAGACTTTAAAAGGAAGGTAAGGGCAATGATAAAGGAAAGATATCTGCATTGCTCTATCATGTGTGGTATTATAGAGAGCAGCAGATATAACATAGTAAGAAGAATAACCAAAGAGAGAATAAAAAAAAAACCAATATTAAAGAAGAAAGTCAGCAAATATAAGTAGGAACAAACCTTATACCATTCTGTAGGAGAAATCAGTTCTAATGGGATGGAACATTCTCAAAAACAAGATGTAAAAACAATTCTGATGAAGGAAAAGGGGATGGGGAAAGGCGGGATACTGTGTATGGTATAAGATTTCATTTGCATGTTGTTTAGCTTTGTTGAACTGCTTCCCTGCTCCCTTATTCTTTGTTAGAAGGAGTAGTGTTCTGGGGGGGAGGGGAATAGGGTATATGTAGAAATGCAGGTGATATAAATAAATAACATTTTCGTAAAAGAGAGTAGTCATTAAAAAAAGCCTACAGATTTAATACATTGCTTACTAATATATAAATGCAAGTTATTTAAAAAAATCATGTGTGTGCATGTGTGCACGCTTGTGTGTAAGCGTGTGTGCATGAGTGCATTTGTGTGTGTATGAAACTTGGAAGGACTGGCTTTAACATTTAGGACCTTTAATTACACACACAGATTAAAATTTCACTAAAGTAACTACTCACTTGTAATTCCATTAAACCCCTCTTTTTCCGAAACTGGTTTTTGAGTAATAGGCTAAATTAAGTAAACTTTTTTTTTTTATTCACTCAGTGTAAACTGTTAGCTAACCTGGGAAATTCTAATCACAATAATCTGGGTATATGGAAATCCCTCTTTGGGCCAAATAATTCTACTATATTCAAGAACATCTGACAAAGAAGAAAGACAGATGAAAATCTGTTTCCAAATCACAGAAAGGTCTACATTTGCCTCTTTGGGTGACTTTTAGCATCACAAAACTTTTACAATAAGGTGGCAGGTGCTGCTGGGGCAGGAGTAAGTAGAAATGACGATAATAAATTATTCTTATGTGTACAGACATGACCACGTGCTGTCTATTCCCTAGAGTATATTTGTTTCCTAAAACTAAACTGCTCTGCTTTAGATTTTTAAATGTTTTTATCTGTTTTATTTCTAATTCATATTCAGATATTGATACTGTGTATAAAATGAGTTAGTCACTGACAAAGTTGAAAACCATGCTCAGCACACATATAATAACTAATAAAATTGCAGGTTTTATACCTGTCAGAGGCCTGAAAAAATGTAGTCAGGTTAATTTAAAGGAATTTGTGGTAAAAATGTAGATGATAGGCAGGTAACCTTTTAAGAGAATATATACTGCCACCTGCACTAGTTCTCACTTGACTCCCACCCACCCCTTAAAAACAACCCACATTGCTTTCCTCTTGTGTTTCTGAAGCCAAAGGAGAAATGTCAGGAGAGATATTGAAGTGTCTTTCTTTGGGCATAGGGGATCTACCTATAACATGCCAAAATCAGGTATATATTTAAGTCCCTAAAAGATCTAGAACACTTAATAAATGACATAGAAAGTCAGAGAACGGAGAGTTGACTGTATCTTGAGTAGGTGGGACAGTCTTCTAAGTTTTTTTATACTGGACTTGGTTTCTAAGGACTTCAATGATTCTCTGAATTTGTTTCACTCAACTGGCAAGAAAACCATTTTGGTAAAGATTAAACAGCAAGCAAAGTGAAGAAAAAACAAGAAGTAGGAAAGTATTTAACTGTGTTTCTGATTACACTTCAATTTTCAAAGCCAATAGTTTGAAAAAAATTAAATTGATGTTGAATATTTATAAATGAAATGCTGGTTGAATTCCTACAACCGTATTTGATCTTATATCTTGTATTTCACATTGGGGAGCCAGGCTATGTTAAAACTTTCAGGTGCTAACGTCATGAAAAAAGATGTAGGGATGTACCAGGTCCCTTGTCTTTCAATAGCTGTGTGAAAATAAAAACACCACCACCAACAACAAAACTCAGGGGAATTGGGAGGTGGGAAAAAATGCAAACCAAAATCTAATTCATCAACTTGTTAGTTTTCATTCATTGAAAATTTTTTTTTGTCATAAAACATAGATGTTCTACAAAATAAGTATGGGTTAAAAGGTGCCATCAATATGAATAAAAATAAGATAGAAGATTCAACAAATGGACTGCTCACATTTTTGTGATGAGGTCAACTTTTCAAAACTGTTTCCAGCCCTTGTATAACAGTTATTTACTTTAGAAAACTATATAGGGCATGGAAAACATAAATCTAGTTATGCCAACACCTCTGTCTTAAAAGTGGAGAATTTGACGAAATTAAAATGAAAAGTATTATATGTTTTGCTTTATTTTTCTTTCAAGCATACAACTGAGTCTCATACAAGGGTAAAATCTAGGTGTTAATGGTTTCTTCATCGGCAGCCAAGTGACAAAGATGATTTTAATTAGACCCCTATTTTGTTATTTTGTTCCAATCAGTATTCATCAGTTCAGTGTGATTCCATGGAGGTAATGATTAATAACAATGGACTCATCTAGTAATATGCATTTAATAAGTTTAGTCAACTAATATTAGTATAAGAATAACATGCATTAATGCATATTTGACATATATCATATAGGGATGTTTAAATAAGATAGATTCTTTCTTATAATAGGCCTCACACTTTAACCACTTATTTACCAGTTATGAAGTTCACTTGCCTAACCACAAGAATGCTGATGACCAAATCCCATTGTGGGTGGGATGTCTTGACATGATATGGAAAGTCCCCTAACTTGTTTTTCTACCTCTGGATCACCCTCTCTTGTTTACCATGAAGAGGGGCCTATCTTATGACCACTTAGAGGAAATGACCCTTGCCTTGCCCACTTTATCACAACTTCATCAGCAGAGAAAACCCTTGCCTTGCCTATCCTGGGACCACCCTTGCTCATGCATCATTTCTGGCCCTCTTGGAGGGTCAAAATCAAGGTCCATCAACCAATGAGACTCAGCATTTGATTTTGCTTCTTCTGAGTATCTGGGTATCGAGCCCTATGAAAGTAAGGCCCTGGGGACAAGGGGGCATCTCAGATAGTGAGGGAGATCTGAGATTCATTTCATTAGAGAGGTCCTAGACCTTTTAATAAAGTGCTATTGGCTTGGAGCTCTGCCTCATTGGTTTTTCTTGAAGAATGGACAAATTTGGACCCTACATAAAAGATATGGAAAGGCTAAGAAATACCTTGTTATCAAGTTACCTTGTTTAAGAAAACTTAAAAAAAAGAATTTCACCTTTTGTTTTTTCTTTAAACTGAGCACTAGAATGGAAAAATATTTTTTTTCAACATTTTTACATTAAAGCTCAGGATAGAATTCAATGAAGTTATAGAGTTATATATATTTAATTTAACCAGTTTCTCACAGACCTCAGCCAAAGCTACCACTGAGGATCAACAGTCCTCAAATGAATCTCAGCGCAGAAGTTTCCTGGATATCAGCATCTACCCTAATAAATTTATATACGATCACATCATTTTGATAATGGTATATTGTGTCATAACAGGACTTCCCTGTGTATACTATTATTTTAAAAATCAATATCACGAGTACAAGATGAAAAAAATGTAGTTTGATAATAGCTCTGTTTGAGCTACCAGTAGACTGTAAACTTAAATATGAGTCTGTAGTCTAACATGGAAACTAATACAGCAAAGTGGATCTTGGACTATACTGAGAGGCACAATGTCCAGAAACTGAGAGGTGGTGTTCCATTGTTTCTTTGGAGTCCTTAGACTGCATGTGGAGCATTGTGTTTAGATCTGGGTGACATATGTTAGGAAGTAGAGCATTCAAAAAAAGATGACCAGAGTGGGAAAGGGCCTTGGACTTATTTATGCCTTATGAGAATCAGTTGAAGGGGAATTAGGGATGGTTAGCCGGACAGGAGAAGACTTAGGAGAGACAAGAAAGCTTTCTTCAAGTGTCTGAAGGGTTGTCTTTTGTTTTTTGGCTAGGCAATGGGGTTAAGTTACTTGCCCAGGGTCACAAAGCTAGTAAGTGTTATGTGTCTGAGGCTGGATTTGAACTCAGGTCCTCCTGAATCCAGGGTCGGTGCTCTATCCACTGCACCACCTAGCTGCCCTGTGAAGGGTTGTCTTATGGAAGATCAATTGGGTTTGTTTTCCTTGACACCAGAAGATAGAACCACACCAATGGTTAGAAACTGGAGATAGGCAGACAGAGGCTTGAAATAAGAAATGACTTCCTAACAATTAGTAGTATCAAAAAGTGGAATGAATTCCTTCAGAATGTTGTGAGGTCACTAATACCAGAGGTCTTCAAGCAAAGGCTAGAGTAGAAGGCCACTTGTAGAATATGTTGTTAATGGGGTTGCTATTCAGGAAAGGAAAGGGTCTTTAAAATCCTTTTCATCTCTGACATTCTGTGACTAGCTGCCAACTGCTCAGCAAACCTACAATTTGATAGAAATGCTGGCATTCTTGCTAAAGATTATAATGAAAGCCCAGAAAAAGTTGCACAACACAAGTATCCTTTGTGGACATAATAAAAGCCCAACAGGTTGCAGTATTTCCTTTGTATTTTAACAAAGCTTCCCTTTTATAAAGGTTTTCAGCTAAATCTACTTCTTGCAGGCAGAATGTTGGCAATATAATGTTCTGAAGTAGACTCCTGTGAGACACAAGCACGCCAAGGAAGAGTAGAAGAGGTATTTACACCCAGCCAACAGTAAATGAAGGGGAATTTCTGTAGACTGAAGGACCTGGGAATAAATCCTTTTTACCATTAAATACCTCTCTTCTAGTGCCATCAAGAATAGGCATCCCAAAACATGCCTTACTGTGTGAAGGCTGATCTTTAACTTCAAAGAACCTGAGTGATAAGGGATGGGGCATTTGGGGCAGGGAAGAAACTTGGAGGGTAAAAACAGTGCTTAAGGCACTAGAGAAAACAACCCTAAATGTGAATCAGACTTTTCAGTTCTAGTTCAGTCTCCTGCTAATGCACTCTCTCTCTCCCCTCAATGTCTTCACTGCTCTCCTTTGTCCTTGGGGAATATTATTTCAATTTAAGGAAGTCTCATGTTTCGTATGCTACTCAGTGGTCTGCATTGAGTATAACGATACAGGTGGCGAAAGGAGTAAAACATAAGAGTTGGTGGGTTGTTTCATCCAAGAAAATACATTTTCTCCCTTTCCTTCCTTGATTTTCTCTAGCTGGCTTAAACAATGTATTTAAAGTCATGAAAACATTTTGGAAGTTAGCAATACACTTCTTTTTTCTCAGCGTGGTCTTGATTTCAGAGTTAAATTCCTATACTGAGAAGAGAGATATACAGAGTATCCCTCCATCTCTCAATCCTCCAGACTTTTGTGTCATCCTATAGGTATCACAGTGAAATTACTTCTTTTGGAAGACAAGTTTGATTGAGTGTGTGTGCATGTGTGTGTGTGTGTGTGTGAGAGAGAGAGAGAGAGAGAGAGAATACTGTAAATGATTGGTGGTTTTGTTCCTGTTGTTTGGTCTTTTTTCAGTTGTGATCAACTCTTTGTGACCTCATCTGGGGTTTCCTTGGCAAAAATGCTGAAGTGGTTTGCCATTTCCTTCTCCAACTCATTTTACAGATGAGAAAACTGAGAGTCGCCCAGCTAGTAAATGTCTAAGGCCACATTTGAACTCATGAAGTCCTTCCTGACTCCAGGCCTAGATCTCTGTGCAGTGTACAGCTGTCCATATACACATGTGTGTGTGCACATATGTATATATATACATATATGTGTATTAGTATGTATATATACATATGTGTGTATTATATATATATGTCTTAGTTGTGAAAGTAGTACTATGAAATTGTGATGACACATTAAAACCTTTATATTGCCTTTTACTTGTGCATATTTTGCTCATTTTATTTTTCCTCTTGGCAGATTTAAATGAAGGATTTCTTTTTTCTATAAACATCTACAGCAGTGTTATTACAGTCACTTTAAGACAGCATTGATTACAAGCAAATGATGTAGAAAGACAACTACATCTGGAGCCAAAGGATCTGGGTTCAAGATCAACTGTGACCTGAGGCAAATCATTGAAACTCTCTGAGCTTGAGTTTCCTTATCTACAAAATTAGAGGGTTGGAGTAAGTGACCTCTGGACTCTCTCCTGACTTTAAATCTGGAATCGTGTAAACTCCAGATTGCTTCCTGACAAAGGAAAATATTTAACCACTGTCATGGTAGTCCTGAAATTATTAATTCTAAAATTATTTAAAATGTATAATATATGCAGTTAAGACGTGTACCTGGAGATCTATAAGCACATAGAAAGACATGGCAGTGTGGTAAGGCAGACAGTAGGCCTGGAGTTAGGCGAGATATGGATTTACCTCCTTCCTCTGACATTTACATCGAGTCACTTCATGTCTTCCTGCCCCTCCTGTTCTTCCTGTACAAGATGGAGATAATGACGTCTGTAGTACTTACTTCACAGGGTTATTTTGAAGTTCAAATAAAATGTATGTGCAGCGTTGTGCAAAGCTGCAAGGGCAATATGGATGTCTTCCTTGCTTATTATTATTCATTTCATTAGAAAAACGTCTAAGTAAAGGTTTTTGGCTTTATAAGAATTCAATGCTAAATTTTGTAGCTGTGTTTATTTATATAAGATATTATAATTATCATAGTAATAGTTAACATTTATATAATACTTGAGGTTTACAAAGCACTTTACAAATATCTCATTTCATCCTCAAAATAGCCTTGAAATATATATGCTAAACACTTTTCTAACTTCAGTTTTTTTTCTAGTATTAATGGTATTATTTTCCTAAATTCTACAATGGAATGAAATCACAGCTTTAAATCAAAGCAAGTGAAAAATACAAATGATGATTAAAATAACTATAATGGAATTCCAATTCCTTAAGTTTGTTCTCTCTCTCTCTCTCTCTGCATATATGTATGTGTGTATGTATGTATATATATACACACACATACGTGTGTATGTATGTGTGCATGTATGTTTGTATCTGTATATATGTATGTATGTATGTGTATATATATGTACATGTAATGGTGAGTAGATTATAATATTGGCATGAGGTCACAGAAGTAGAAAAAAAGTCCTTATTTTTTTTCAAAGTTGAAGATCAGCTTTAAACTGGCCAGGGGTGAAGGGTAGGGATCTTACAAAACTGAACAGAATAAATGATCCCTTTTTAATTAAAGAATGTGAAAAGTAAACTTATGCTTTTTAACTATAAAAAATGCATGCTGCAAAGCAAGTGTAACTCAATTGCTTCCAATATGAATATTTTAGAAAAGCAAAGAATGTGGTATCAGTGCTGGCATTCTCTCAGTCTGGCGCTGTGTTTGGCACTTGCTCAACTGACTGACAGACTACTTTAAGCCCACGTTTTGTTAACAGAAATCTCATCTGTGGACAGTATACAGTGTGAAATCTCATGATACAAATTGGAGTGAATCACGAATTTTACCAGCATAGTATTCAAAAATAATGCAGCTAAGGAGAATAACTGAAAACATCAGAGGAGAGTCTTGAGAGAATTAAATGATCATATACATTATCAATATCATCTGAT
>NW_020954559.1:19452523-19457523 GCF_900497805.2 Vombatus ursinus | reverse complement strand
CTCCTTCTCCTTCTTCTCCTTCTCCTTCTTCTTTTTCTTCTTCTTCCTCTTCTCCTCCTCCTCCTCCTACTTCTTCTTTTACCATATCATACAGGTATTATGTATGTATATGTGAATGTATATACACACACATATACATACACAGATATATACATATATTGTGCATACACATCTGTACAAATCTATGCATACACATACTCAGCATGGCAAAATGAAATAAGCACTGAATTTGAAGTCAGAGGAGCTGTATGTGAATCCTGTCTAGCCCAGTCACTACTTTATGACCTTAGACATCTCATTTCACCTCTCTAAGACTCATTTTCCTCAACTCTAAAATGAGGGAGTTGGCCTAGATAACTTCTAAAATCCCTCTTTCAGGCCTAAATTTCTGGTCCTATAAATGATGTGTATGACTGCAGATGAAGAGGTAATAGGTACATTTCCATATGAAATAGAACTCTAAGTGATATGTTTGTGCGAATGTGTCTGTGCCATGTAGTTTAATCTTGTAAATTTGTGTTCCCTTAGAAAGTAACCTCTTACTATATATTGGATGTCATAGATGAAACAAAGTTGAATGTGGCTAAGTTCTGACTGGGTACGATGTGGGACCTCATCCTAGCAGAACAGTGTGGTTATGGTTCTTGGGCGGCTCTCCCCATTTGTCTGAATTTGTGTCTGTGCCCTTTTGTTCGATTCAATCAACATTTATTAAGCATCTACACTGTGCAGGGCTTTGTTGTTCTATACATCAAACTGTGCTATGTAAGCTGTCTGGGGTCCTGTAGATGGTGAACACCAAAGGTTTGAGTCTTTGTTGCAAGGTCAGGAAAAACTGGGCACTTTGAGTGACACTCTGAGTCTCTCACTCTTTTCTAGGAGATGTCAGTGTCAGGGGTTTTCCAGTTTTGACACCAGCCTCCTGACATTGATCCTGAAGTCTCAGATTTACTTTTGTGCCACATAATCCTAGACCCAATCATCTAATACCATCTCTTTGATTCCTACCACTACCATGGCTTTCTGAAACTCCTCAAACTCCTAGAAGATAGTCAAAAGAAAAGGGGTCCTTCATTCTTTACCCTCTCCCTTATTCCCTGATAACAGCATATCAAATGGTGGCAGTAAAAGGATTTACTTTGAAGCATTATAGGAGAATATATGAGTGTAAGCATGGAGTAGGGAAGTTACAATAATTCAACTTAAAAAGATTCTTCAATGAATCACCAACTACAGGTCACAGCTCAATCTGTTTGGACTCCCTCTTGCTTAATTTCTTGCTATTGTGTTATCCTTGAAAACAACCGTAGCAGTTAACTTGTCACAAATGTGGTTGCCTCTAATTGTTCTCATTTAGTCTTTTGGAATCCTCATTAGCTCCTCATGGGCTATAGAAGTCTTTTCTTCCTATAGGATGTTAGCCCAATAATTTCCCTAATCTCTGCATTTAATTTTAGTCTTATATCTCTTACTTTTCTTTTAGGCATTTCCATTATGGATTTCTACTCTGGAACCTGAAATTCAACATTCCCCAAACTGAACTCCTCATCCCCCTTGTTAAACTTGTTCCTCTTCTGTCCTCTCAATTATCCCAGATCAAAATCAGTGTTTTCTTTTATTCTTCCTGATCTCTGATATCCTACAATTCCATCAGTGGCCAAAATCCAATGATTGTATCTCTATAACATCTCTCTCATCTGTCCTGATATGCCCATTCACACCATTGCTGCTCCAGTTCATTTCTTCATTTCTCTTCCTTGAATGACTAACATTCTCCCACATTATCTCTTCCAGGTTACCCCTCTCCACTCCTTTCACATAGCTGACAAAATAATTGTCTCTACCATATACTTAGAGCTGCAAGAAACCTTAGAAGTTATCAACTCTGACTTCTTCATTTTACAGGTGAGGACACTGAGACTCAGAAAGGTTAGATGACATACCCAGGACCACTCAGCTAGAACTTGAAGTGGGATTGGAACCATTCAAACTAAAGATTTTCCTGAGTTCAAGTACTGTACTCTAATCTTCTTAGGACATAGATCTATCCATGTTGTTCCCCTGCTCAAAAACCATCAGTGCCTCCATATTGGTCTTGGGATAAAATACAAATTCATAACAGTTTGGCATCCAGGGTCTTCTATGATATGACTCCAACCTTACTTCACATTACTTGCATTTACACACTTTGTTCCAATGAAACTAATAGAAAAAGACAAAAATTTTCCTCTCAGTGCTACAATATGATCTCCATCTGACAACTGGATTTTGATCCGGGCTAGCATGCCCTTTTTAGAGGGGGGTGTGTGGGAAGAGAAGGCAATGTAATAAGATTTGGTCCCTTAAAAAAGCTTCTTTGTTTCTCCCTTGGATTCATTTCTTTCTACTGCCTAGTACCCTGAGGCAAGTCCTGCTAGTCAAATCTTTAAAGTCAATTCAACCCTTAATGGCAAAACCATTTTTTCCATCTTTGTTGCACAGCCCAGTCCAGTCCTGTCTGAGCTTAGATAACTTCACTGCATAGCTCCTCAAATCTAACTAGTTCTCCAGTTCTGAACCTGTTCTCCACCACTGCCCATGCAAGGCTGAAAGGTATAACTGATGCCCAATTGAAACTAGACTTCTTTTCTAAGGATACAATTTGAATCAACAAATAGTAGGCCCAGAGGGCAGTTTCTAAGGGAGGCTGACTAGACCTCAAAAAATTTCACCTCACAAACTTTCATCTGAGGAACAGCAGACAGCTGAGTAGGGGAAGACTGAAGGATCCCTGCTATTTGCAGGCCTATTGGTGCTGGCCAGATGTAATCCTGGGCTGTGGCTGTGGATGAGAAGGAGTGAGCACATGCCTGTCTGGTGAGTGTGGTACTGCAAGGAGCAAGACAGAATGGCTGGAATCCTAACTGTGACTTAGGAGAGAAGGGTCCCTGAGGTTGAGCCCTTGCATAGAATCAGAAAACAACAGTAAGGAAGATCTGAGGCCTAGGACAACATTACTCACAACTCAAGATTAAAACATGATTATGATAATAATTATTAGAATAACAAGCTTCTAAAAATAAAATAAAAATAAAGATGAGTAAGCAAAGGAAAAAGAACCTGACCATAGATAGCTACTTTGATGTAAAAGAAGATTTGGGTTCATATTCAGAGGAAGATAGTGAGGCAAAAAAAAAAAAAGCTACTCTTACCCCAAAGAGTAACATCAAATGGTCACAAGCCCAAAAAGAGTTCTTGGAAGAACTTAAAAAGAAATTTTTAAAAATCAAATAAGGGAGATTAAAGAAAAAATTAGAAAAAAATAAAGGCAATCCAAGAAAACTATGAAAAGAAAGTTAACCAATTGGAAAAAAAGAGATGAAAATTTTATGAAAATAACTCCTTGGAAACTAGAATTGGGCAAAAGGAGTTTAATGACATTTTAAGACACCAAGAAATAATAAAACTAGAAAAAATAGAAGAGAATCTGAAATATCTCATTAGAAAAACAACTGATCTGGAGAATAGATTAAAGAGAGACAATATAAGAATTATCAGACTATCTGAAAGTTATAACCAAAAAAAGAATCTGGATATAATGTTATATAAGAAATTATTAAGGAAAATTGCTCTGAAGTTCTAGGACAAGAGGGTAAAGTAGAAATAGAAAAAAATCTATTGTTCACCACCTGAAAGAGATCTGAGGAGGAAAACTTACAAGAATGTCGTAGCCAAGTTTCAAAATGCCTAAGTTAAGAAGAAAATATTGCATTCAACAAGGGAAAAAAAAACAATTTAAATACTGTGGAAATGAAGTCAGAATTTCACAAGACCTAGCAGCTTCTATTCTAAAAGACTGTAGGTCTTGGAATATTATATTTTGAAGAGCAAAAGAGCTGGGGTTACATCCAAAAATAACTTACCCAGAAAAGTTGAGTATAATCGTGAATGAAAAAAAAAAGGCATTTGACAAACTGAATGACTTTCAGGTATTTGTAACAAAAAAAAAAATCCCCCCAAAAAAACCAAAAAAAAAAAAAACAGAACTCAATGGAAAATATGACATAAAAGGTACAAAAGAAATGTAAGAAAAACATTAAAGAATAATTATAAGACATTCATTAAGGTCAAACTGTTCATATATATATATATATATAATATGAAAATGTTATCAATATTCTTAAAACTGTCATTGTTACTAAGATGGTTTGAAAGAAAGGTTGAGGCTGAGTTGTGTATGATGGGGTGATTCTAAAAATCAAAATTGGGCAGAAAAAGGTAAGAGAGAGAAATGTGGGGTGTGAAAGGAAAAACTAATATGGAGGAAGCAGGTAGGGGTGGAGGGCTGGTAATGTTGGAACCTTACCCTGATTTGGGTTGAAGAGGAAACAACATATAATCTGGAAGGGTATAAAAGCCTTCTGAATATGCAAAGAAGTGAGAAAACTGGCAGACAGGGTGGGGAGGAACTTTTAGAGGGGTCTGTAGATTGGGATTTGGGAGGGTGGGGGAGAATATAAGGTAACAGTGATAGGGTATAAAGAGAAATTGAGAAAGAAAATAATGAATAAAAATAAGATGGAAGGAAGTTCACAAATAGTAATTATAATTTTGAATATGAATGAGATATTTATAGCAGCTCTCTTTGTGGTGGCAAAGAGCTGGAAATTGTAGGGATCCCCATCAATTGGGGAATGGCTGTACAAGTTGTGGAAAATGGTTGTGATGGAATACTACTATGCTACAAGAAATGATGAGATCAATGATCTTTGAAAGGCATGAAAAGACTTATATGCAATGGTGAAGCGGGAAATGAGCAGAACCAAGAGACCACTATATATAGTAATAGCAATACTGTTTTAAGAATGACTTTGAGCAACGAAGTCATTTTGGCCATTATAAATACACAAATTAAAAATAAAGGACATTTGGAGAAAGAAGCTATCTGCAACCAGAGAAAGAACTGAGATATACGTGTGTGTGTGTGTGTGTGTGTGTGTGTGTGTGTGTGTGTGTGTGTG